>NC_081575.1:69469901-69531700 GCF_022355385.1 Mustela nigripes | reverse complement strand
ACTGAGAAGTTGACATTTGAGTTATGTCTCTAATGATTAGTAAAAATACCTTGTTGAGGAAGGGCAGGTGTGCATTTCAGGTAGAGGAAACAAGATGTACTTACGATATAGTGAGATGAGTGCCATAGAGGAGGCACTCAAAAGAGGTCACCTCTACATGTGGTGCCACTGAGAAGTTGACATTTGAGTTATGTCTCTAATGATTAGTAAAAATACCTTGTTGAGGAAGGGCAGGTGTGCATTTCAGGTAGAGGAAACAAGATGTACTTACAATATAGTGAGATGAGTGCCATAGAGGAGGCACAGAAAAGAGGTCACCTCTACATGTGGTGCTACTGAGAAGTTGACATTTGAGTTATGTCTCTAATGATTAGTAAAAATACCTTGTTGAGGAAGGGCAGGTGTGCATTTCAGGTAGAGGAAACAAGATGTACAGGGGCAAAAGGGAATTAAAGGATTTGATATATTCAGGGACCAAATGTAATTTGGCATGGCCGGGGTATAGGGTATGAGACAAGAAGAGACCGAGTGATAAATTCTGTTGGAAAATTTTGCAGGGCCTTAAAGAGAAAAAGAGGGATAATAATGAAGGGTTTTAAGCAGGGGAGTTGAATAAATTTACATATCAACAGTGATATGGATGATGGACTAGAAAGAGGTGAGGGGAAAGGTCAAGAGCTCAGTTAGGACGCTGGTGCAAAAGCCCAAGTGAGAAATGATGAAAGCCTGAACTAGGGCAGTGGGCCAGTGGAAATGGAGAGAAGAGCCCAGGTTTAAGAGGTGTAATAGAGCCATACCTCTTGGTGTAGAGGTTTCTCCTCACAATGGAGTGGATAGTTTGTCCCTATTATTCTCTTTCTATTAAACAATAAAGTACCCCCTTTGGATGAAGATTTATTGAAGGAATCAGAGCAAATAGAGAGCACAGTTGAACATCTACCAAGTAAAAATCAGTCTGGCTGGGTGGAAATTGATGTGAAGGTACTAGGGTTTGGTAAAGTGAATGACTGGATCTGGGTAAGTTTGGTCAGGGTATCTCCTTGGATGAATATTTGCTGGCCTCTTTTCTGTCATTAAATCTTCATCACATTTTTTTCTCTTTACTCTCAGTTCCTCATTTCTCCTTTTACTGAGAAAAGACAAAACAATCAGTTGGGAACCTCCAAAAGTTCCTACTCTCACACCTATTCACCTACCTGCATCTGTGCCTATTTTTTCTATCTTCTCTTATTACTATAAACTGTACATGCTTTGATCTACAGTCAACCCATACACTTATGCACTAGATTCCATCATCTGTTGCCTGTTTATAGGGTATAAATGATGGAGGAATGTCCTTTTGTTTTATTTGACAGTGCTAGAGGGAACACAAGGGAGTGAGAGAGGGAGAAGCAGGCTTCCCACTGAGCAGGGAGCCCGATGCAGGGCTTGATCCCAGGACCCTGGGATCATGACCTGAGCTGAAGGAAGATGCCCAATGACTGACCCACCTAAGTGCACCATAACTGATCTTTCTGCTTCCATCCTTCTACCCTATTTTATTCTAATCTCTAAACAACAACCATATGGTCCTTTTAAAACATATCAAATCATGTTGCTCTTCTGCTCCAGTTGGCTCCTTATCAAAACAGTCCTCAATATGGCTTACATAAAGCTATCTTTTTTACCACATTTTCAACCACACCACCCCTTTCTCTTGGTACCAATCATGCCAAGTATGTCTTTGGGGTCTCTGTACTTTCTGATCCCTCTATATGGAATATCTTTCTCCATCTCCACAGATAGGCACCATATGGTTTTATTCCTCACATCTTTTGGGTCTTTTCTCGAATCACAAATATCCTTCCAGACCACCTTTTATAGCACACAAAAATCTTCTGCACAATCCTTGTTTAATGTCCTTGCTTGCTTTATTTTTCTTCATATCATTTATCCATTAGTTTACATTTTTTTCATTTATTTGTTTATTGCATGTTTTCCCCCTAAAATGACATAGTTCTGTGAGAGAGGGGATTTTGTTGTTTGCTACAGTATCCACAGTACCTAGATGTATTAGGTGCTTGATAAATATTTCTCAGTGAGAAAGTGAATTAATTAGTGAATCAATCCTGAAGGAGAAGCATCTTGAACATTTTCAAAGCTTGAAGGGATATGACTTGGTGGAAAAGAGGATGAAGGGCATTCCAGGCAGAAGCAGTGTCATTTACCAAGACAAGACTGTTAGAATGAGCTCTTGAGGTTTGGGGGATAGCAAGCTTATTGTCTTACTGCTATGAAATGGCTGTAAAGATGTGAATTGAAGTAGTTGGCATTATCTTCTTGCTTCTTAAATTGTATCCAGTCTTCAAACCTTTAAACCATCCATATCTCTCTGGGGCCTCATTTAACACTACAAGTTTTACTTTCATGACTATACTGTTAGTTATTTGGAGGCAAGAACTTTAGTTAAGTCTTGTGTACTTGATAGATACTCAAAATGTGTGTGTGTGTGATGTTGGAAAGAGAAGTTGCCCAGTGTTGTGAGTACTTTAGTAAAAGGGTCTATGTTTTGTGACTTTTGATCAGTGGACCATAATGAAAAATATTTATGACACTTAACCTATCTACTTTATTGCTTTATATAAGGTAGTGCTACTGAACATGTATTAATTCCCAGATATAAGTTTCCTGCCTTTATTCTGGGAAGATAGTCATATATGTCAAACTTCTTCAAACTTTTCATTTAAATTGTTTGAGTTTACTATACTTTAGTTCTTCTTTAAATATTTAGTAGAATTCTCTAATAAAACCATGCCAACCTGCTGTTTTCTTTGTTGGAAGGTTTATAACTATAAATTAATTTAGTAGATCTAGAACTGTTCAAGTTACCTATTTCTTCCTCAATGGCTTTTGTTATTTTGAATCTTTCACAGAATTGGTCTATTCCAACTCCATGTCAGATTTATGGGTACAGAGTTTTTCATAGTATCCCCTTTCTGTCTTTTTAATGTCTGCAGGGTTTTCGTGTTAGCCCCACTTTCATTTGTCATATTGGCAATTTCTTTCTTCCTTCTTTTTTTTTCTTGGCTTGTATAATCAGAGGTTTGTCAATTATATTAATCCTTTCAAAGATTCAACTTTTCTCAATTAAAAAAATCATTAGGGCACCTGGGTGGCACAGGCCATTAAGCCTCTGACTCAGTTTCAGCTCAGGTCATGATCTCAGGGTCATGATATCGAGCCCTGTTCCATGCTCAGTGCAGAGTTCTGCATGAGATTCTCTCTTCATTTCCCTCTGCCCCTCCCACTTGTTCTCTCTCTCTCTCTCTCTCTCAAATAAATAAATCTTTTTAAAAAAATCACTGATTTCTTGGGGCACCTGGGTGGCTCAGTGGGTTAAAGCCTCTGCTTTGGGCTCGGGTCAAGATCCCAGGGTCCTGGGATTGAGCCCCACATCAGGCTCTATGCTCAGCAGGGAGCCTGCCTCCCTTCCTCTCTCTCTGCCTGCTTGTGATCTCTCTCTCTGTGTCAAATAAATAAATAAAATCTTTTAAAAAAATAAATAAATAAATTTTAAAAATTCACTGATTTCTCAATGGAGCAGAATTGAGAGCCCATAAGTAAACCCATGCTTATACGGTCTATTACCAAAGAGCAAAGGAGTCAAGAATATCCAATGGGAAAAAGACAGTCTCTCCAATACATGGTGCTGGGAAAAGTGGACAGCTACATGCAAAAAAATGAAACTCAAAATGGATTAAGGACCTAAATGTGAAACCTGAAACTGTAAAATTCCTAGAAGAAAACAGAGGCAATAACTTCTTTATATCAGCCCTAGCAACATTTTTCTGGACAATTTATTCTCATGCGGGGGAAACCAAAGCAAAAAGAAACCATTGGGACTACACCAAAATAAGGTTTTGTGCAGCAAAGGAAACCATCAACAAAGTGAAGAGGAAACCTATTGATGGAAAAAGGTATCTGCAAATGATATATCGGATAAGGCATTAATATCCCAAGTATATAAAGAATTCTATAACTCAACACGCCCCCCCCAAAAATAACCCCAAATAATCTGATTTAAAAATGGGCAAAGGACCTGAATAGACATTTTTCTAAAGAAGCCATGGAGATGGCAAACAGACACAAGAAAAGATGTGCAATATCACTAATCATCAGGGAAATACAAATCAAAATCACAAGATATCACCTCACAACTGTCAAAATGGCCAGTATCAAAAAGACAAGAAATACCAAGTTTTGGCAAGGATATGGAGAAAAAGGAACCCTTATGTACCGATGGTAGAAATGTAAATTGGTGCAGCCACTGTGAAAAACAGTGTGGAGTTTCTTCAAAAAATTAAAAATAAAATTACCATATAATCCAGTAGTTCCATTACTAAGTATTTGCCCAAAGAAAATGAAAATACTAATTCAAAAAGATATGTGCACCCCCATATTTATTGCAGCATTATTTATAAGAGGATATGAAAGCAATTCAAGTGTCCTTGGATAGATGAATGGATAAAGATGTTAGGGAAATAAGACCAGAGATCTGGACAGTTTTTATGCCCAAGATGTCTCAAATTCATTCTTAAAGAACTGAGAACTTCATCTCCAAAAATGTCAAAAAGACCGTCTTATGCCCCACTTCCCAACCCAGCTCCTGCAATACAAATGCTCAGCACACCAGGGTTTGTGGGATACAATCCATATAGTCGTCTCGCCTACAACCATATGTTCGGAGGTAACCCAGGCACCCATGGCCAGGTCATGGCATCCTCTGTTATTATGATTTCAAAACCCCCAAAGCCACCAAATAAACCAGTGTTGCCCTACATGAGGTACAGCAGAAAGGTCTGGGATCGAGTAAGAGCTTCCCATCTTGATCTAAACTTCTGGGAGATTGGCAAGATTATTGGTAGCATATGGCCAGATCTCACTCATGAAGAAAAATAAGAACATTTAAATAAGTATGAAACAGAAAAGATAGAGTACAATTAATCTTTGAAGGCCTATCATAATTCCCCCACATACCTTGCTTACATAAATGCAAAAAGTTATGCAGAAGCTGCTCTAGAGGAAGAAAGTGTACAGAGACAGACTTGCATGGAGAAAGGAGAACCTTACATGAATATTCAGCCTGCTGAAGATCCAGTTGATTACAATGATAGCTTTTCAGTGAAGTGTATAAGCCACCACCCATTTCCAGGGAAACCACCACCTTATCATTGAAATCCTTAGTGAGAGTGTGGTGCCAGATGTTCATTTGCTTGTCACAACAGCTAGAATGTAGGTCCTCAATGGTTCATCAATAAAAACTAAAGCAGAACTTCTTCAAATAGAGGAACACAGCAGTAAAAGAAGGGGAAATTCATGAAAAGCACAGAGTAATAACAATGTACTTAAAAGGTGGTGTGGTTTGAAAGTAGAAGTGTATATGGAAAAAAATCGCCTCTGAAATTGCATGGGTAGAGGACCAAACCCACAGAAGACAGGAGAAAAGGGAGAAATAGGCTGTAGAGCAAGCTGAATGTAGTCAGAGAAGAATGGTTCTTGAGGAAAAGCAAGATGCTAGTAAGGCCAAGGAGAAGAAAGATAATGAGAGCATCCCACTGGGATGCACAGAGGAGAAACACTTTGAAGAAGCGACAGAAAGCGGACAGAATGATGAAGAAGGCACATCTACTCCTGAGGACAAGTAGAGCAGGCAGGAGGGGATGGACAGTATGGCTGAGGAAAGGACCAGTGATAGTAACCCTGGTTCAGAGAGCAACAGTGCAACAATGGAGGAACCACCGACAGACCCCACAATGGAAGACAAAGAGAAAGAATAAATGCTGCCTCATTTAATGTGTTCTCAATAATTTTTAAATAAAAAAATTCCATACATTCCATTCATAGCTCTGTGAAAAATGCTGTTCATATTTTGATAGGAATTACATTAAATGTGTAGATTGCTTTTGGAAATATAGACATTTTAACAAAATTTGTTCTAGTCAATAAACACAGAATGTTTTTTTATTTCTTTGTGTCAACTTCAGTTTCTTTCATCAGTGTTCTATAATTTTCAGAGTATAGGTCTTTAACCTCTTTAGTTTAGTTCTAGGTACTTATGGTTTTTGGTGCAATTGTAAATGACATTGATTCCTTGATTTCTCTTTTTGCTGCTTCATTATTGGTGGGTTAAAATGCAACAGATTTTTGTATGTTGATTTTCTATGCTGCTGCTTTACTGGATTTGTTTATCAGTTCTAGCAGTTTTTTACACACACACGCAGGAATATTATTCAGCCATAACAAGAAAGAGGTCTTGCCATTTGCAATGACAGGGATGGAGCTAGAGAGTATTATGCTAAGCAGAATAAGTCAGAGAATGACAAATACCCTATGATTTCACTCAATGTGGAATTTAAGAATAAAACAAATGAACATAGGGAGAACAAAAGAGAGGAAAACCAAGAGACAGACTATTAGTTATGGAGAAAAAAAGTGGTGGTTACAAGAGGGGAGGTGAGTGGGGAGATGGATTAAATAGGTGATGGGGATTAAGTACTGCACTTGTGATGAGCACTGAGTGTTGTATGTAAGTATTGAAACAGTGTATTGTATACCTGAAACTAATATTATACTGTATGTTAAGTAACTGGAATTTAAATAAAAACTTTTAAAAAAATAAGTGTTTTTTGAGTTTTAATGGTGTTATGTGGTTGGTTTATTAATGCTTTTCTTGTCCATATCATACCACCAAAGGCTTTTGGAACATTTAGCATCATGAGCCAAATGACATAGTTACCTTTTTAAGCCATTGTGAAGATGGTTCTTTTCTATGGGTCTTATTTCTATTCCTCAACTACTGAAAGTCTTAGAATTTAAGTTAATTGAGAAAATGCCCATGTCTTTTAGTTAGTTATTCTTTGATGCTGCACAATCTACTCTTACAAATGCCTTCCTACGACTCACTGGGGTGCTTTCCAAAGCCATAGCCATAAACCTCCCAGTTCCTATCAACAGCTTACTGAAGGTTCCTTTTCCTGTGTACTTCCACAAAGAGTGCTTCTTTAAAACATAATCATATATAGGTAGGTATTTATTCACTTACCCTTTTTTAAATTTTTAATCAATGTCAAATGCCAAGAGTTGTGTTATGGAGTTAAGAATAGTTACTAGCTTATGAAGTGGTCATTAAAGTGAACATTGGACATATACATTATGTATACTACTTTTGTTATAATTAATATTTAGTATGTTAAGTTCATCCTTATTGCACAGAAAATTACTTTTAACCCACTGAGCCACCCAGGCACCCCCAGAAAATTACTTTTTTACCACATTTTCTAAAGACTGAATAGGTCGCAAAGCTTAAGAAATTGAATATTCTTGTAGTGAACTGTTTAACTTCAAAACATTTAGCCCATTCCAGAAGGAAAACAGTTGGTAATTAAGTTGAAATTATTCTATAGTAATCAAAACATTCAAACCTCAAGACTCAGGATATCATAGGTCAGAGCCTACTTCTTAAAAAAAGATTGTGTTTATTTATTTTAAAGAGGTAGAGAGAGAACAAGCAGGGGGAATGGCAGGCAGAGGGAGAGGAAGAAGCAGGCCCCCTGGCGGACCAGGAAGCAGGATGCAGGCCTCAGTGCCAGGATCCTGGGATCATGACCTAAGCCAAAGGCAGACTCTTAACTGACTGAGCCACCCAGACATCCCACAGAGCCCACTTTTTGATAAACTCTTAATAAAGACTAGAAGAAGGATAGTTTGTGACATGTATGCTTCCCCAAAACTAGATTTTTCCCACTAGAATAGTGGTATATCTGAACATATATGTTTCTTTTTTAAAAAAAGATTATTTTTATTTTAGAGAGAAAGAGAGTGTGTGAGTGGGGAGAGGGGCAGAGGGAGAGAATCTAAAGCAGACTTCCCACCAACCACTGAACCTGACATGGGGCTCAATCCCACGACCCATGAAATCATAGCCTGATTCAGAAAGGATGAATATCCAACTTTTGTAGCAACATGGACGGGACTGGAAGAGATTATGCTGAGTGAAGTAAGTCAAGCAGAGTCAATTATCATATGGTTTCACTTATTTGTGGAGCATAACAAATAGCATGGAAGACATGGGGTGTTAGAGAGGAGAAGGGAGTTGGGGTAAATTGGAAGGGGAGGTGAATTATGAGAGACTATGGACTCTGAAAAACAATCTGAGGGGTTTGAAGTGGCAGGGGGTTGGGAGGTTGGGGTACCAGGTGGTCGGTCTTATAGAGGGCACGGATTTCATGGAGCACTGGGTGTGGTGAAAAAATAATGAATACTGTTAGGCTGAAAATAAATAAATTTAATTAAAAAAATCATAACCTGAGTTGAAACAAGGTGCTGGATGCTCAGCCAACTGAGCCACCCCAGCACCTCTGATGGTATATCTTTTTTAAAGGTCCAAATATAATAATAAATGGGGAAAAAAGATGTAATATATGTATACAATGAAATACTATCAGCCATAAAATGAATGAGATCTTGCAGTGTGTAACAACATGAATGGACCTAGAAGATATTATGCTAAGTGAAATAAGTCAGAGAAAGAAAAATTCTATATGATTTTACCTACTGTGGAATGTAAAAAAAAAAAAAAAACTGAACAAAGAAAAGGCAGAAACAGACACATAAACAAGCTGATGGTTGCCAGAGGAGAGGAGGTCAGAACATGGCAAAATGGTTGAAGAGGATTGGGAGATACGACTTAAAGTTATGAAATGAATAGGTCATGGGGTTAAAAGATATAACATAGAGAATATAGTCAATGGTATTGTAATAGCATTGTAGGGTTATAGATGGTAACTCTCCTTTTGGTGAACATAGCATAATGTATAGACTTGTGGAATCACTATGTTGTACACACCTGAAAGTAATGTAATATTGTATGTCAACTAAAAGATTTGATTTCTGTTCTTATTATTTCATTTTTCTTACTTTGAACTTCATTTACTATTTTTTTTGGTCTAGTTTATTAAGTTGGATGCTTAGACTATTCAATTAAGATCTTTTGTATTTTCTTTTTTTTTAAGATTTTATTTATTTATTTGACGGAGAGAGATCACAAGTAGGCAGAGAGGCAAGCAGAGAGAGAGAGGGAAGCAGGCTCCCTGCTGAGCAGAGAGCCTGATGCGGGACTCAATCCCAGGACCCTGAAATCATGACCTGAGCCGAAGGCAGCAGCTTAACCCACTGAGCCACCCAGGGGCTCCCCTTTTGTGTTTTCTAATGTAAGCATTTAATGCCATAAATTTCCACTAAGCACTGCTCTAGTTGTTGAATTGAAATGATAAGAATGTATATCCTTGTTTTTCTCTTGATCTAAGGGGGGATTTATTAAATCTCTCACCATTAAGTATTTTGTTAGCTCTTGGGGCACCTGGGTGGTTCAGGTTAGGAAACCAACTCTTGGTTTCGGTTCATGTTGTGATCACAGGGTTGTGAGATCAAGCCCTGCATGAGGCTCCACATTCAGTGTAGATCCTGCTTGAGATTCTCTCTCCCTCTCCCTTTGCCCCTCCCACTTATTCTCTCTCTTTCTTTCTCTCTCTAAAACAAATAAATAAATATTTTAAAAAATATCTTCTTAGCTCTAGATTCTTAATTGATGCTCTTTATCAGATTGAAGAGGTTTTTTCCCCCTTATTAGTAAATAACAAAAATTCAACTGAATAAATGTAAAGATCAAATTGGCTCCATTCAACAATTCACTAATTGGACAGCATCACATCTACCAAATATAAAGGAGCTCCATCAAGTTTCAGAAAAGGAAAGTTTTTTTTTTTAAAGGAAGAGAGGGAATAAAAAGAAATTATTAGCAAAGAATACATTTTCTTGGGCAAGGTCACCCTCCCTAAGGAGAATCCAGTCAGTAGATTACCTCCTAGTGCTGACCAGGAAATTTACAGGTTGGATAGTCAAAAGTCATATATCTGGGAGAAGTTGCAATTAGGTTAGGTATTAAGTCTTGGTGAGGATTAGCATATGTGGCTCCATTGAGGCCTGCTGTCTCCTTTTTAACACTAGTTTACTTAACATTTTTTTCAAGAATAGATGCTGAAATTTATCAAATGATTTTTTTTTGTTCCTATGAACGATCATCTGCTTTTCCTTCTTTATTCTGTTTATATGGTGAATTATGTTGATTAATTTTTTAATATTTTATTGAAGTTTTTGCATCTATGTTAATAGGTGATATTGGTTTATAGTTTCCTTTCTTGTAACATTTTGTTTGGCATTGGTTATCAAGGTAATAATAGCTTCATATAAAATGAGTTGGGATGTTTTCCCTCTTATTTCTTGGATATTTGTGTGAGATTGGTATTATTTCTTCCCTAAGTGTTTGTTAGAATTCAACAATGAAGCCATCCGGGCTTAAAGTTTTTCTTGTTAAAAGGTTTTAAACAATGACAACAATATATTTTTTAAAGCTTTTATTTGAATGAGAGAGAGAGATAGGGAGAGAGAGCACAAGTTGGGAGGAGCTGGCCTGATGTGGGGCTCAATCCCAAGATCTTGGGATCATGACCTGAGCCAAAGTCAGACACTTATGACTGAGCCACCCAGGCCCCCCAAAACAACAAAAAATTTAAGATAGATGTGTAGCTATTTGGCTTCTCTATTTCTTCTTTATTGAGCTTTAATAGTTTCTGGAGTTTTGTTTTTGTTTTTTTTGTTTTTAGGAATTGGTCCATTTTATCTAAATTGTGAAACTGATGGGCATAGAGTTATGGATAAAGGAGGTGTGTTATATGTATGCAGTGAACTATTTACTCAGCCACAGAAAAGAATGAAATCTTGTCATTTGCAATGACATCGATAGAGCTAGAGAGTATTATGCTAAGTGAAATAAGTCAGTTAAAGAAAAACAAAGACCATATAATTTTACTCATCTGTGGAATTTAAGAAACAAAACAAATGACCATAGAGGAAGAAAGAGAGCCAAACCAAGAAACATACTCTTAACTACAGAGGAAAAAAACCTCATGGTTGCAGAGGTGAAGTGGTTAAATAGGTAATGGATATTAAGAACTCATTTGTCTTGATGAGCACTGGGTGTTGTATGTAGGTGTTGAAACTAATATTCACTGTATGTTAACTAGAATTTAAATGAAAATTTAAACAAAAACCATGTAGAAACTTCCTCAGCATTCAGGAGTCATTTAGGCAATCAAATTAATGGTATTAATTAGCAAAAAGACAACATTAAAAATGAAAAATCTTCAAATGTAAGGAGAATGCTTGTTCTTGTCTTTGATATGCATTTATATGAACATGAGAAAAAAAGTATTTTAATTTAAAGGAAGTCAAGTCTTTGTGCTCACTCTTTCTTCAAATATAATCTCCTGTCTGCATACCCCTCACTATAGAACTTCATCCATACTGACCTGCTATTTCCAGCAAGGATGATCAGCTAACTGTGAAGCTCTCTAGGTCTTATTCTTAGTGTTTTGTTTTGTTTTTTTAAAACCACAATTTAAAACATTTTGGGTTTTTTTTTATGAACCAGAATATGGTCTAACTTGGTGACTATTCCTTGTGCACTTGTAAATATTATACATTTTGCTCTTGTTGAGTGGAGTGTTCTATAAATGTCAATTAGGTAGAGTTGGTTAATAGAGTTGTGCGGTTCTACATCCTTACCGATTTTCTGTCTACTTGTTTTATTGATTGCCAAGAAAAGAGTGATAAATTCCCCAACTATAGTTATCGATTTTCCTATTTCTCCTTTTCAGTTTTATCACTTTTTGCTTCATGTATCCTGAAACTCTGTTGCTAACAGCTTGCATATTCAGGATTATTATGACTTTTTTGTGAATTGATCCTTTTATAACTGTGTAATGTCCCTATTTATCCCTGGTAATAGTCCTTTTTGTGAAGTCTGCTTTGTCCTTTTTTAATATAGCTACTTCAGCTTTATTTGAATTATATGTCTTTATATTTAAAGTGGATTTCTTATAGACAACATGTAGGTTCTTCTAAACCAGTGTGACAGTCGTCTTTTATTAGGTATCTTTTGATAGCTTACATTCAATGTGATTATTACTATGGCTGGATTCTACCATTTTATTATTTGTTTTCTGATTGTACTATTATTCTTTTGTTTTCCATTCTTGCTTTCTTTTGGAATATTAGTGTTTTCAGTAGTCCATTTTTATTTATCTATTGGTGTTTTGCTATATGTCATATTTGTATGTTGATGCTTGCACTGTGGATGACAGGTCACATAATATTGCATTTCTACTTTTAAATTTATTTATTTATTTATTTGTCAGAGAGAGAGAGAGAGAGAGAGGGAGAGAGAGAGCGCACACAAGCAGGGGGAATGGTAGGCAGAGGGAGAAGCAGGCTCCCCACTGAGCTAGGATCCCGATGCAGGACTCCATCCCAGGACCCTAGGGAATCTTAGGATCATGACCCTAGCTGAAGGCAGACACTTAACCAGCTGAGCCATCCAGGCGTCCCACATTGTCTACTTTTTTTTTTTTAAGATTTTATTTACTTCTTTGACAGAGGGAGAGATCACAAGTAGGCAGAAGAGCAGGCAGAGAGAGAGAGGGAGAAGCAGGCTCCCTGCTGAGCAGAGAGCCTGATGCCAGGCTCAATCTCAAGACCCTGAGATCATGAGCCAAAGGCAGAGGCTTAACCCACTGAGCCACCCAGGCACCCCCCACATTGTCTATTTCTTTAAGAAAAATTTATTATTTTTTTTAATTTGAGAGACAGAAAGAGAGGACATGAGTAGGAGGAGGAGCAGGGGGAGAAGGAGATTACCTGCTGAGGAGGGTGCCTAATGTGGGGCTTGATCCAGGGACTCCAGGAACCTGACTTGAGCTGAAGGTAGACTCTTAACCAGCTAAGCCACCCAGGTACCCTGCATTGTCTGCTTTGAGTTAATATAGTACTACATCAAGCATAATATAGACAACTTACAATTGTATGGATCTGTTTACACTCTTCCACTTATATCAGTGATACATGTATTACCTACATACATTGAAAATTCCACATATCACATCATGAGTTTTGCTTCTAAAAGTCATACAGATTTTATAGAACTTGAATATAATTTTTAATATTTGCCAGATACATACTATTTGTCTGTCTTCTATCATTCTTATAGATCTGAATTTTCCTGCGCTCTTGTTTCCCTTCACTTAGAAGAATTTCTTTTAGATAAGATCAGCTGGCAATGTATTCTCATAGTTTTCCTTCATCTGAAAATATCTTCATTTCACATTTATTTCTGAAGATTATTTCATTATATATAGAAGTCTTGGTTTATAGTTCTGTTTGTTCAGCACGTTAAATTTGCTTTTCTACTGTTTTTCTGATCCCTATGGTTGTTTTGTTTTGTTTGAGAAATCCATGGTTCTTTGAATCTTTGTTCCTCTATATACAGTGTTGAATTTTAAAAATCTGATTACAATATTTTTTTGTTTTTTTTTAAATTTTTTATTTTTTATAAACATATATTTTTATCCCCAGGGGTACAGGTCTGTGAATCACCAGGTTTACACACTTCACAGCACTCACCAAAGCACATACCCTCCCCAATGTCCATAATCCCACCCCCTTCTCCTAAACCCCCTACCCCCAGCAACCCTCAGTTTGTTTTGTGAGATTAAGAGTCACTTATGGTTTGTCTCCCTCCCAATCCCATCTTGTTTCATTTATTCTTCTCCTATGATTACAATATTTTAAAAAATCTTTGATTACAATATTTTAAAAAATCTTTGACTTTCACACTTTAGTTATGATGTACGTTTTCTTTGAGTTTATTATGTTTGGAGTTACCTGAACCTCCTGAATCTTAAAAGCATGACTTTGCCAAATTTGAGAAGTTTCTAATCATTATTTCCTAAAACATATTTTATATGATCATTTCTTTCTCCTATGACTCCAGTGACAAGAATGTTAGAAAGCTTGATGTTGTTTCACAAGTATGTTAATATTTTTTCAGTACTTTTCCTCTGTTACTATTACTTGATAAATTCTGTTGATCTCTCAAATTTTACTATTTATTATGTCATTTACATTATATTGTGAGCCCATCAAGTTATGTTTTTAAAATAGAGATTTTGTATTTATTTCTAAAATTTATATTTTTATAGTTTATTTTTTTCTGCTGAAATTACTATCTTTTCATTCATTTAACATGCTTACATCATAGAGCATAATTCTAATAGTTGTGTGTTCATTTTCTATTGCTGCATAACAAATTGCCACATGTTTAGCAGCTTAAAACAACTCACATTTGTTACCTTTGTGGGTCAGGAGTCTGGCCATCGCCTAGTTGCTCAGTGTCTCTCAAGACTGTAATCAGAGTGTCACCTGAGCTACATTCTCATCTGGAGCTTGGGGTCTTCTTCCAAGCTTACATGGTTGTTGGCAGAATTCAGTTCCTCGCAGCTTATAGTTCCCTCCCACATGACCTTCTCCATAGGTAGCTTCAATATAATATCTTACATCTCCAAGGCCAGCAAAAAAATCTCTCTTTGTAGTCTGCTGAGACAAAGTCTAATACAGTATGGCATAATCACTGAAGTGTTATCTCATCAACTTTATCATGTACTATAATCTAATCACTGGAGTGATATCCCATCACCTTTGTTATAATCTACTGCAAGTCACAGATATTGCCTGCATTCAAGGGGGAGAAGATTCCATTAAGCTATGGCTACCATGAGGCAAGAAATCATTTGGAGGTCTTCTTAGGATCTATTTGCCACAAGAGGCTTTTTAAAAAAAAAAAATTTTTTTTAAGATTTTATTTATTTATTTATTTATTTGTCAGAGAGAGAGCAAGCGCGAGTGAGCACAGGCAGACAGAGTGGCAGGCAGAGTCAGAGGTAGAAGCAAGATCCCTGCGGAGCAAGGAGCCCAATGTGGGACTCGATCCCATGATGCTGGGATCATGACCTGAGCTGAAGGCAGCCGCCCAACCAACTGAGCCACCCAGGCGGCCCAAAAAATTTTTTAATTTAATTTTTTTTCAGTGTTCCAAAATCCATTGTTTATATACCACATCCAGTGTTCCATGCAATATGTGTCCTCCATAATACCCACCACCAGGCTCACCCCCGACCCCCTTCCCTTCAAAACCCTCAGTTTGTTTCTCAAAGTCAATAGTCTCTCATGGTTTGTCTCTGCCTCCGATTTCCCCCAACTCACTTTTCCTTTCCAGCTCCCAATGTCTTCCATGTTATTACTTATGCTCCACAAGTAAATGAAGCCATATGATAATTGACTCTCTCTGCTTCACTTATTTCACTCAGCATAATATCTTCTAGTCCCGTCCATGTTGATACAAAAGTTGGGTATTCATCCTTTCTGATGGAGGCATAATACTCCATTGTATATATGGACCATATCTTCTTTATCCATTTGTCCGTTGAAGGGCATCTTGGTTCTTTCTACAGTTTGGTGACTGTGATCATTGCTGCTATGAACACTGGGGTACAGGTGACCTTTCTTTTCACTACATCTCTGTCTTTGGGGTAAAATACCCAGTGGTGCAATTGAAGGGTCATGGGGTAAGTCTATTTTTAATTTCATAAGGAATCTCCACACTGTTTTCCAAAGTGACTGCACCAACTTACATTCCCACCAACAGTGGAAGAGGGTTCCCCTTTCTCCACATCCTCTCCAACACTTGATGTTTACCGTCTTGTTAATTTTGGCCTTTCTAACTGGTATAAGGTAGTACCTCAATGTGATGATTTGTATCTCCCTGATGGCTAATGATGATGAACATTTTTTCATGTGTTTGTTAATTTGTATGTCTTCTTTGGAAAAGTGTCTGTTCATGTCTTCTGCCCATTTTTTGACATGATTGTCTGTTTTGTGTGTGTTGAGTTTGAGGAGTTCTTTATAGATCTTGGATATCAGCCCTTTGTCTGTAGTGTCATTTGCAAATACCTTCTCGCATTCCGTGGGTTGCCTCTTTGTTTTGTTGACTATTTCCTTTGCTCTGCAGAAGGCTTTGATCTTGATGAAGTCCCAAAAGTTCATTTCCACTTTTGTTTCCTTTACCTTTGGAGACACATCTTGAAATGGCCAATGTCGAAGAGGTTACTATCTATGATTTCCTCTAGGATTTTGGTAGATTCCTACCTTACATTGAGGTCTTTTATCCATTTCGAGTTTATCTTTGTGTATGGTGTAAGAGAATGGTCAAGTTTCATTCTTCTATACATAGCTGTCCAATTTTCCCAGCTCCATTTATTAAAGAGACTGTCTTTTTTCCACTGTATATTTTTTCCTGCTTTGTAGAAGATTGTTTGACCATAGAGTTGCAGGTCCATATCTGGGCTCTCTACTCTGTTCCACTGGTCTATGTATCTGTTTTTGTGCCAGTACCATACTGTCTTGGTGATCAGAGCTTTGTAGTAAAGCTTGAAATCAGGCAACATGATGCCCCCAGTTTTGTTTTTCTTTTTCAACATTTCCTTAGTAATTTGGGGTCTCTTCTTGTTCCATACAAATTTTAGGATTGTTTGTTCCAGCTCTTTGAAAAATACCAGTGGAATTTTGATTGGGATGGCATTGAAAGTATAGGTGGCTCTAGGCAGTATAGACTCTTTAACAATGTTTATTCTTCTGATCCATGAGCATGGAATGCTCTTCCCTTTTTTGGGGTCTTCTTCAATTTCTTTCAAGTGTTCTGTAGTTCCTTGAGTACAGATCCTTTACCTCATTGGTTAGGTTTATTCCCAGGTATGTTATGGTCCTTGGTGCTATAGTAAATGGAATCAATTCTCTAATTTCCCTTTCTATTTTTTCATTGTTAATGTATAAGAAAGCAACAGATTTCTGTACATTGATTGTGAATCCTGCCACATTACTGAATTGCTGTATGAGTTCTCGTAGTTTGGGGGTGGAGTCTTTTGGGTTTTCCACATAAAGTATCATGTCATCTGTGAAGAGAGAGAGTTTGACTTCTTCATTGCCAATTTAAATGCCTTTTATTTCTCTTTGTTGTCTGGTTGCTGTTGCTAGGAATTCTAATACTATGTTGAACAAGTGTGGTGAGAATGGGCATCCTTGTCGTGTTCCTGATGTCAAAGGGAAGGCTGTCAGCTTTTCCCCATTGAAGATCATATTCGCTGTGGGTTTTTCATAGATAGATTTTATGAAGTTGAGGAATGTTCCCTATATCCCTGTATGTTGAAGTGTTTTAATCAGGAAAGGATGCTATATCTTGTCAAATGCTTTTTTGAGAGGACCATGTGTTTCTTCTCTCTTCTCTTATTGATTTTTTCTATCAAATTGATTGATTTGCAAATGTTGAACCACCCCTGCATCCTATGGATAAATCCCACCTGGTCATGGTGGATAATCTTTTTAATGTACTGTTGGGTCCTATTAGCTAGGATCTTGTTGAGAATCTTAGCAGCCATATTCATCAAGGATATTGGTCTGAAATTCTCCTTTTTGGTGGTGTCTTTGCCTGATTTGGGGATCAGAGTAATGCTGGCTTCATAAAAAGAGTTTGGATGTTTTCCTTCTGCTTGTTTTTTGAAGCAACTTCAGGGAAATAGGTTTTATTTCTTCTTTGAATGTTTAGTACAATTCTTTAGGGAATCCGTCAGGTCCTGGGCTCTTGTTTTGGGGGAGGTTTTCGATCATTTCCTCAATATCGTTACTAGATATTGTATATTCAGGTTGTCAGTTTCTTCCTGACTCAGTTTTGGAAGTTTATAGGTTTCCAGGAATGTATCCATTTCATCTAGGTTGCTTAACTTATTGGTATATAACTATTGATAATAATTTCTGATGATTATTTCTATTTCCTTGGTGTTAGTCATGATCTCTCCCTTTTCATTCATAATTTTATTAATTTGAGTCCTTTCTCTTTTCTTTTGCATTAGTTTGGGCAATGGTATATTGATCTTAGTGATTCTTTCAGAAAACCAGCTTCTAGTTTAATTGATGTGTTCTACTGTATCCCTTGTTTCTATCTCATTAATCTCTGCCCTAATCTTGATTATTTCCCTTCTTGTGTGTGGGGTTGACTTAATTTGTTGTTGATTCTCCAGTTCTTTAAGGTGTAAAGAGAGCTGGTGTATTCTGGACTTTTCAATTTTTTAGAGGGAGGCTTGAATGGCTACATATTTCCCCTTTAAGACCACCTTTGCCGTATCCCATAGGTTTTGGAATGAAGTGTCTTCATTCTCATTGCTTTCCATGAATTGTTTAAGTTCTTCTTTGATTTCCTGATTAATCCTAGCATTCTTTTTTTTTTTTTAAAGATTTTATTTATTATTTATTTGACAGAGAGAGAAATCACAAGTAGGCGGAGAGTCAGGCAGAGAGAGAGAGAGAAGCAGGCTCCCGCTGAGCAAAGAGCCCGATGCGGGGCTCGATCCCAGGACACTGAGATCATGACCTGAGCCGAAGGCAGCGGCTTAATCCACTGAGCCACCCAGGCGCCCCTAATCCTAGCATTCTTAAGCAGGGTGGTCTTTAGCTTTCAAGTGTTTGAATTCCTTCCAAACTTTTTCTTGTGGTTGAGTTCCAGGTTCAAAGCACTGTGGTCTGAGAATTTGCAGGGAATAATCTCAGTCTTTTGGTATCAGTTGAGCCCTGATCTGTGACCCAGTATGTGGTCTCTTCTGGAGGAAGTTCCATGGGTGCTTGAGAAGAATGAGTATTCTGTTGTTTTAGGGTAGAATGTTCTGTATATATCTATGAGGTCCATCTGGTCCAATGTGTCATTCAATGTTCTTGTTTCTTTATTGATTTTCTGCTTGGATCTTCCGTCTATTACTGAAAGTGGTATGTTAAGATTTCCTACTATTAATGTATTCATATCAATATGACTTTTTATCTCGATTAACAGTTGTCTTATGTAGTTGGCTGCTCCCATATTTGGGGCATAAATATTTACAATTGTTAGATCTTCTTGGTGGATAGACCCTTTAAGAATGATATAATATTGGACACCTGGGTGGCTCAGTGGGTTAAAGCCTCTGCCTTTGGCTCAGGTCATGATTCCAGGGTCCTGGGATTGAGCCCCGCATCAGGCTCTCCGCTCAGCAGGAAGCCTGCTTCCTCCTCTCTCTCTCTGGCTGCCTCTCTGCCTACTCTCTATCTGTCAAATAAATTAAAAAAAAAAAAAAAGAATGATGTAGTATCCTTCTTTATCTTTGACTACAGTCTTTAGTTTAAAATCTGATTTACCTGATCTGAGAATCGCTACCCCAGCTTTTTTTTTTTTTTTTTTTGAGGCCCATTGGCATGAAAGATGGTTCTCCATCCCTTCACTTTCAGTCTGGATGTATCCTTAGGTTCCAAATGGGTCTCTTGTAGACAACATATGGACATGTCCTGTTGTTTTATCCAATCTGCAACCCTGTGCCATTTTGCAGGAGCATTTAGGCCTTTCATGTTAAGAGTGATTATTGAAAGATACATTTTTATTGGCATCATGTTGTCTGTGAAGTCCTGCATGTGCCATTCAGGTGTTTGACCACTGGGTAGTAGTTTACTTTTTAAGATTTTATTTATTTATGTAACAGACAGAGACCACAAGTAGGCAGAGAAGCAGGCAGAGAGAGAGAGAGAGAGGAGGAAGCAGGCTCCCCGCTGAGCAGAGAGCCCAATGCGGGGCTCGATTCCAGGACTCTGGGATCATGACCCAATCCAAAGGCAGAGGCTTTAACCCACTGAGCTACCCAGGTGCCCCAGTAGTTTACTTTTTAAAGATTTATTTATTTATTTTAGGGACAGAAAGAATGCATGAGCAGAGGGAGGAGCAGAGAAGGGGTGGGGAGAGAGAGAGAGAATCTCAGGCAGACTCCCCACTGAGCATGGAGCCTGATGCAGGGCTTGATCTTACCACCCTGAGATCATGACATGAGCCAAAACCAAGAATGAGATACTCAACTGCCTGAACCACCCACCTTTCCTGGGCATAGTTTAAATCTTAGTGCATTCCTCATGCCCTTTGTTATGATCTTTTGGGTCTTCCCTGCTTCTGTGGAATTTAGGGATGAGCATAGGACTTATATGATTCATTCACAGAATTAGGAGATTATTTTCTCTTGCTCTCTTATATACAGAATTTCCTTCACAAGCCTACTCTTGAGCCCATGGTACCCCCTTTCCTAGTTTCTCTGGACAGAAAGAGTATCCCTTGGCTATTTGGTTGCTTACTCAGCCATCACTGCCATACCCCTCTGTGACTGGGCAATTCTGCTCAGGAAAACAAAACAAAACTGAACAGAATTACATCCTCCTCTTTGGCTCAAATAGTCCCTATTATGGTTACTTTGCCTAGTAATACAGGGGTTTTATTCAGATTTTCACCAGTCATGTGACTATGCTGCTGTGTAACTCTGACACTGGGATCCACCCTCAAGAAAAATCTGCAAGAGAAAAAATATATATAGCACCCACCTTGTCATGGGCCCCTTCTCTAAGTTTTAACTCCCTTTCACAGTCTACCGGCTTTGATTACTTTTCAGTCTTCAGGTACTTGGTTTTTTTAAATTTTGTCCATCATTTTTAGTTGTTTATTAGAAGAAGAGATAGTTAATAGTTGGCTTATTCTATTTTGGCCAGAACTGGAATTTGTTCTTTCACTTGTAAAGTATCTGTATATTTATATATTAAGTTGGTTTCTTATAAACAGTAAATACTTTTGCTTGTGCTTTTTTTAAATGCAGTCTGACAATATATGGCTTTCAATTTGAATGTTTATATGATTTTCATTTAATGCAGTTATGGTTATGTTTGGATTTGAATCTACCATTTTGGTATTTGGATTCTATTTGTTCCATTTCATCTTCAGTTCATTTTTCCTCTCTATTCTTGCCTTCTTTTGGAGTAACAGAATTTTTTTGAATGATTTCACTTTATCTCTGTTATTGGCTTATTAGCTATACACCTTTGTTTTTAGTGGTTGCAGTAGGATGCTCTTATTACAACCCCCCTTAATGTGATATTACACTATTTTACATACTGTAAGAACCATATACTTTATTTTGCCTTTTCCATCCTTTGTGCTATTGTTGCCATCTGTACATTTTACTTTTACACCTACTATAAACCCCACAAAGCATTGTTATTATTTTTACTTTAAACAGTTATTTATCTTTTAAGGAGATTTTTTAAATGACAGAAGGTCTACATTTAGCATTTGTGGCACCCTGTATTCCTTTCTATAAATCAAAGTTTGCTGCTGGAATAATTTTTCTTCTACCTAAAGAGCTTCATTTATTTTTTTTTTTTTATAGTTTAGGTCTGCTAATGATTAAATCTCCACTTTTGTTTGCCTGAAAAAAGTCTTTATATAGTGCTTAATTTTGAAAGACAACTTCACTTGATAAAAAATTCCAGGTTGACAGATTTTTATTTCACCACTTTAGAGATGTCACTCTACTGCCTTCTAACTAGCATAGTTTCTGATGTCTGTGATCATTCTTACCTTTGTTTTTCTATATAATATAGCTTTATTTTATTTATTTATTTATTTATTTATTTATTTATTTATTTGACAGAGAGAAATCACAAGTAGATGGAGAGGCAGGCAGAGAGAGAGAGAAGCAGGCTCCCTGCTGAGCAGAGAGCCCGATGCGGGACTCGATCCCAGGACCCTGAGATCATGACCTGAGCTGAAAGCAGCGGCTTAACCCACTGAGCCACCCAGGCGCCCTATAATATAGCTTTAATTTGAACACTTTTAGCATTTTTCTCTTTATGACTAGTTTAGTGGAATCACATTATGGACACTTTTGTATGGTTCTCTTTTTGTTTATCCTGCTTGAGATTTGTTGACCTTAAATTTTCAGGCTTATCATTTTTAATAAATTGAAAAATTTTGGCTTTTATTACTTTTTTCTATATCTTATTGGCAGTCCAATTATCTACTTATTTTAAAAATTTTTAGTCATTTTGCTCTTGGTGCTTCATTTGGGGTAATTTCTATTGCTTAGTCTTCAAGTTTACTGATCTTTTTCTTCAGTATCTAATTTATTGTTAATCCCATTCAGTATTCTTTTCATTATAGATATCATAGTTTTAATATTTAGACATTCTATTTTTTATTCCTGTAAAGTCAGTAATGATTTCCCCTATTTCTTTCCTGAGTCTACTAATTTGATTATTCTCTCTGTTTTGATTTGTCAGTCTAGCTAGAAGTTTCTCAGTTTTTTAGATCTTTAAAAATAATCAACTTTTGGTTTTATTGATTTTACCTATTACTTTTCTATTCATATTTGAGTAATCTCCATTCTAATCTTTATTATTTCCTTTCTTCTGCTTGCTTTGGGTTTAGTTTTTTTCTTTTTCCAGTGTCTTAAGTTATTGATTTGGGATTGTTTTTAATATAGACCCATCTATAAATTTGTACATATTAGTTTAGCTATAGCCCATAAGTTTGATATGTCATATCTTCATTTTTATACATCTCAAAATATTTTCTAATTTCCACTGTAATTTCTCCATTGACCTTTTGATCATTTAAAAGTGTTTTCTTTAATTCCCACATGTTTGTGAATTTCCCAAATTTAGTTCTGTTACTGATTTCTAATTTCATTCCACTGTAGTCAGAGAAGATTATTTGCATGATTAATGTCTTTAAATTTATTGATGCTTGTTTTATGGCCTAGCATCTAACCTGAGGACGTTCCATGCACATTTGACAAGAGGTTGTATTCTATTTTGGGATGGAGTTCTATTCAGGTCTGTTATATCTATTTGATTTATAGTTTTGTTCAGGTCTTCTGTATCTTTGTTGATCTTCTGCCTAGTTGTTTTAGTCCTTACTGAAAGTGGGATATTGTTGGCATTGCCTATTATTGTTGAGTAACCTGTTTGCCCCTTCAACTGTGTCAGATTTTGCTTCATGTATTTTGGAGCTCTGTTGTTAGGTACATACATGGTTTATTATTTTTTTTTAATTTATTTTTTTATTTTCAGCATAACAGTATTCATTATTTTTGCACCACACCCAGTGCTCTATGCAATCCGTGCCCTCTATAATACCCACCACCTGATACCCCAACCTCCCACCCCCCACCCCTTCAAAACCTTCAGATTGTTTTTCAGAGTCCATAGTCTCTCATGGTTCACCTCCCCCTTCCAATTTCCCTCAACTCTCTTCTCCTCTCTAACTCCCCATGTCCTCCATGCTATTTGTAATGCTCCACAAATAAGTGAAACCATATGATAATTAACTCTCTCTGCTTGACTTATTTCACTCAGCATAATCTCTTCCAGTCCCGTCCATGTTGCTACAAAAGTTGGGTTTTCGTCCTTTCTGATGGAGGCATAATACTCCATAGTGTATATGGACCACATCTTCCTTATCCATTCATCTGTTGAAGGGCATCTTGGTTCTTTCCGCAGTTTGGCGACTGTGGCCATTGCTGCTATAAACATTAGGAT
This sequence comes from Mustela nigripes, assembly GCF_022355385.1. Classification (NCBI taxonomy): domain Eukaryota; kingdom Metazoa; phylum Chordata; class Mammalia; order Carnivora; family Mustelidae; genus Mustela; species Mustela nigripes. The sequence goes on along the minus strand of NC_081575.1, from coordinate 69,508,288 downwards.
ACGTATGGCCCTTCTTTTCACGACATCCGTTCTTTGGGGTAAATACCCAGGAGTGCAATGGCAGGGTCATAGGGAAGCTCTATTTTTAATTTCTTGAGGAATCTCCACACTGTTCTCCAAAGAGGCTGCACCAACTTGCATTCCAACCAACAGTGGAAGAGGGTTCCCCTTTCTCCACATCCCCTCCAACACATGTTGTTTCCTGTCTTGCTAATTTTGGCCATTCTAACTGGTGTAATGTGGTATCTCAATGTGGTTTTAATTTGAATCTCCCTGATGGCTAGTGAGGATGAACATTTTTTCATGTGTCTGATAGCCATTTGTATGTCTTGATTGGAGAAGTGTCTGTTCATATCTTCTGCCCATTTTTTGATATGATTGTCTGTTTTGTGTGTGTTGAGTTTGAGGAGTTTATTATAGATCCTGGATATCAACCTTTTGTCTGTACTGTCATTTGCAAATATCTTCTCCCATTCCGTGGGTTGCCTCTTTGTTTTCTTGACTGTTTCCTTTGCTGTGCAGAAGCTTTTGATTTTGATGAAGTCCCAAAAGTTCATTTTTGCTTTTGTTTCCTTTGCCTTTGAAGACATATCTTGAAAGAAGTTGCTGTGGCTGATATCGAAGAGATTACTGCCTATGTTCTCCTCTAGGATTCTGATGGATTCCTGTCTCACGTTGAGGTCTTTTATCCATTCTGAGTTTATCTTTGTGTACGGTGTAAGAGAATGGTCAAGTTTCATTCTACATATAGCTGTCCAGTTTTCCCAGCACCATTTATTGAAGAGACTGTCTTTTTTTCCATTGTATATTTTTTCCTGTTTTGTCAAAGATTATTTGCCCATAGAGTTGAGGGTCCATATCTGGGCTCTCTACTCTGTTCCACTGGTCTAAGACAGCATGGTACTGGCATAAAAACAGACACATAGACAATACATGGTTTATGATTGTTATGTTTTCATGATGGGTTGACCTTTTTATCATTATACAGTGTCCCTGTTTTTCTTTAGTAATTTTTTAAAACTTTATTTATTCATTTAACAGAGATCACAAGTAGGCAGAGAGGCAGGCAGAGAGAGAGGAAGGGAAGAAGGCTCTCTTCTGAACAGAGAGCCTGACAGGGGGCTCCATCTCAGGACCCTGAGATCATGACCTGACCTGAAGGCAGAGGTTTTAACCCACTGAGCCACCCTGGTGCCCACTTTAGTAAATATTTTGTTCTAAAATTCTATTTTTTGATATTATAGCCACTCTAGCTTTCTTATACTTGCTGTTTGCCTGATATATCTTTTTTCCATTCTTCTATTTTAAACCACTTTATGTATTGAATCTAAAGTATATGTCAAACTCAACACCCCCAAGTCCAATAAATCTAGTCAAGAAATGGGCAGTAGACATGAACAGATATTTTTCCAAAGAAGAAGTACAAATGGCCATCAGATGGAAAAATGCTCACCAACACTTGTCATCAGGAAAATTCAATTAAAACCACAGTGAGCTATCACCTCACACCAATCACACCAATGGCTAAAATTAACAACTCAGGAAACAACAGATGTTGGTGAGGATGTGGAGAAAGAGGATCCCTCTTATACTCTTGGAGGGAATGCAAACTAGTAGATCTGTTCTGGAAAATAGTACGGAGGTCAAAAAGTTAAAACTAAAGCCATCCTATGACCCAGCAATTGCACTACTAGGTATTTATCCAAAAGATACAAACTTAGTGATTCAAAGGGGCACATTCATCCCAGTGTTTACAGAAGCAATGTCCACAGTAGCCAAAATATGGAAAGAGCTCAGATGTCCATTGACAGATGAATGGATAAATATATAGTATAGATACACAGTGAAATATTACTTAATCATCAAAAAAATGAAATCTTGCCATTTGCAACATGAATGGAAGTAGAGGGTATCATGCTAGGTGAAATAAGTCACTCAGAGGAAGACAAAATAGCATATAATTTCACTAATATGTGGAATTTAAGAAACAAAACAGATGAACATAGGGGAAGGGAAGGAAAAAAAGATGAAAACAGAGAGGGAGGCAAACCATAAAAGACTCTTTGGTATAGGAAACAAACTGAAGGTTGCTGGAGGGGAAGTGGGGTAATTGGGAGACAGGTATTAAAGGAGGGCACTTGACGTAATGAGCACTGGGCGTTACATGCAATTGATGAATGACTGAATTCTATTTCTGAAACTAATAAAGCAGTGTATGTTCATTAAATTGAGTTTAAATAAATCTTAAAAAATAAATTAAAAAATAATGTATGTGTCCTATAGACAGTATATAATTGAATCTTACTTTTTATTTTTATAAATTTTTTATTTTTTATAAACATATATTTTTATCCCCAGTGGGTAGAAGATGAATCTTACTTTTTAATACAGTATGATAATTTCTGGCTTTTGATTGGATTGTTTAAATTATATTTAATGTTCTTATTTGATGTAGTTGAATTTATATCTATCACTTTACTTTTGGTTTTCTATATTTTGTCCATTTTTTCCCTCTATTTGTGTTTTGATGCTTTCTTTTGATTAAAATAACATTTTCTAGCATAATAGCTTAATTTTATTATTTTCCACTACATTATTAGTTATTTTACTGCTTTTTGCTCGAGTTTACCATTACATTTAGTTTATTATAATCTAGTTCATATTTTTACAAACTTAATTCGTGTGATAGATGGACACCTTACCCATGTATAGCTCTATCCTGCCTCCCTAATTTTGTGCTATTGTTGTTATATATCTGTATGTGACAAATCCAATAATATCTTATATTTATTATGTTACACTTTATATTTTTAAAGAAGGTGAGAGAATAACAGCAAAGAAGTATATCTTTATATAGTTTGTCATGTTAATCTTTCTATTACTGTTCTGATTTGCTTCAGTTTTTCCTATAGATTCAAGTCACTATTGGGTTTCATTTCCTTACTTCAATACAGCTTGCTCTCACCCACCTCCTTCGTGCTGCTATTGCCAAACTTATTATATTTCTATAAGTTATATGACAAACAATTTCATAAGACACATATATTTTCATATAAGTAAATTAAAAGAAATAAGAAAAATATACATTTGAGTATCTTTTATAATTATGGAATTACTTTTACCAGTGTTGTGTGATTTTATTGTGGGGACCAAATTATCTTCAGTGTCTCTTTTATTTCAGCCTAAATAACTTCTTTTAACATTTCTTGTCAGTCAGATTTGCTAGCAACAAATTCTCCCAGTCTTTGTTTTTCTGAGAATGTCTTTGTTTTACCTTCATTTTTGAAAGATCGTTTTTCTGGATAGAAGATTCTGGTTAACATTTTTTTTTCTTTTAATACTTTAAAAATATCATCCTACTGCTTTTCAACCACCATTGACTTTGATAGTACTTCAGCTCTTAATCTTATTGGGTTCCCTTGTATGTGATGAGTTGTTTATCTCCTGCTGCTTTCAGGATTTTAACTTTCTCTGTTTTGACATTTTTGCTATTATCTGTGTGGGTGTGGATCTCTTTACCTTTTTTAAAAAATTAAATTTATTTATTTTCAGCATAACAGTATTCATTATTTTTTACCTTTATCTTATTTAGAGTTTATTGAACTTTCTGTATGTGTAAGTTAATGTTTTTCACCAAATTTGGGGATTTTTTCAGCCATTATTATTTCTAATATTTTTCTGCCTTTTCCTAGCTCATTCTATTACTCTCTTACATGTTTGTTGGCTTATTTAATACCGTTTTGCATTGCTCTGATGTTCAGTTCATTTTCTCTGTTCATTGGGTTGCACAGTTTGCTAGTCTTTCTTCAAGTTCACTGATTCTTCTGCCTGTAAAATCTATATGTAACTCCTCTACTGAATTTTTCACTTCAATTATTATAATTTTAAACTCAATAATTTCCATTTGGGTTTAAAAAATTCTATTTATTTAGATTCTGTATTTGATGTGACATTGGTTTTTTGTGTTTTTTTTTCCAGTTTAAATTTTAGTTAGTGAACATACATTGCAATATTGGTTTCAGGAGTAGAATTTAGTGGTTTATCACCTATATACAACTCCCAGTGCTCATCACAAGTGGCTTCTTTGATACCCACCACCCATCTTGCCCATTCCCCATGATATAGCACTGTTATGATAGCTTCCTTTATTTCTTTAACAATGGTTTCCTTTAGTTTCTTAAAAACACACTCATAGTATCTGCTTTGAAAATTTTATTTGCTTAATCCAATATCTGATCCCACTTAAAGACCCTTTTCTATTGCCTACTTTTCCCCCTCTGTATGAATCATACTTTACTGTTTCTTTGCACATCTTGTAGGTTTTTGCTATTGTTAAAAACCAGACATTTTAGATGATTTATTGTAGAAAAATGAATATGGATTATAGTCCCCTCTTCCCAGGCTGCCTTTTGCAGTCTTTTGTTGATTTGTGTTGTAACTTGGCTGTACTAGTTCATTAAAATCTATTTCCCTCACTGTGTCAGCCTTTGATATCTCCTCAGAGGGTACAGGATTGGTGTGTGCATAGTCACCTTGGTATGATAATGGTTTTGGCAGAACATATTTTACTGTCTCTTCCTTTGGTCTCTCTGTTGGCTGTCTCTATTGGTACAATCAGCTATTACCATCATTAATTGCTATCTGGTTGTTTTATTGTTTTTCACAATGTCCTGGAGCATAAGTTTCCATCTGATCCAATTAAATTCAGGCCCTTTTGCAGGGTAGTTTCTTTGTTTGTTTAGGATATTTATTTATCTGCTTATTTTTAAAGATTTTGTTCATTTATATGAGAGAGTGGGGGAGGGGCAGAGAGAGAGAGAGACAGACTCCCCACTAGAAAGCCCAGTGTAGGGCTCAATTGCAGGATCCTGAGATCATGAGCTGAGCCAAAGTCAGATGTTTAACTGAGCCACTCAGACACCCCTTATTTATTTATTTGAGAGAGAGAGAGAGAAAGAGAGAGAGACCAGGAGAGGGAAGGATGCACGAAGAGGAAGAGAGAATCTCAAGCAGACTCCATACTGAGTATGGAGCCCAATATGGCAGTCAAAATGCTGAGATCATGTCCTGAGCCAAAACTAAGAGCCAGATGTCCAACCAACTGTGCCATCAAGGCACCCCTGCATGGGTAGTTTTGAAACCAGTATTTGAGATATATTCTGACCCTGGGAGGCCTCTTCTTACCTGTATCTTTCCCTGGTTCTCTCTCTTCAGCTTCTGGCTGATGCATGGCTTTGTTATCATGAAGCAACCAACCCCTCCTGAAGGGCTCACCACGGAAATCTCCATTGTTTTATATAGTTCTCTGAGGTTTGAACTTCCTCCTGCTGTGTTCAAAATAGTCAGTTTTTTGGGAGAGTTCTGGAGTTTTTAATTTAATCATCTTCCTATTCTGCTGGAAAAACATTTATACCATTTATACCATTTATACATTTATACCATTCCTCCAGAGCTGGAGGTATAGACTGTCAAAGAAATACAGGGTGCCATAAATGCTGAATATAAGAATTTCAGTCAGAAGTTCTGAATTTCAGATTTTAAACTTTCAGATTTAAGATTTAAGACTTTCAGATTTTAAAAATCCCCTTAGAAGATAAGTGACTGTTTAAAGTAAAAATAATAACAGTGCATTGTGGGGTTTATATTATGTGTAAAAGTAAAATATATATGTAGCAACAATAACACAAAGGATAGAAAAGGCAAAATAAATGTATATGTTTCTTACACTCTATGTAAAATAGTGTAATATTACATTAAAGGAGGTCATAATAAGAGCAACTTAGTGCAACCACTGAAAACAGTCTGTGTTTTATTAATTATTTTTATTTACATATAATGTATTATTTGCCCCGGGGTACAGGTCTGTGAATTGCCAGGCTTACACACTTCATAGCACTCACCATATCACATACCTTCCCCAAAGTCCATAACCCAAGCACCCTCTCCATACTCCCTGTGCCCCCCAGCAACCCTCAGTTTGTTTCATGAAATTAAGAGTCTCTTATGGTTTGTCTCCCTCCTGATCCCATCTTATTTCATTTTTTCCTTCCCTACCCCCCAACCCTCCCACTCTGCCTCTCAAATTCTTCATATCAGGGAGACCATATGATAATTGTCTTTCTCTGATTGGCATATTTTGCTCAGCGTAATACCCTCTAGTTCCATCCATGTGGTTGCAAATGGCAAGATTTCATTTCTTTTGATGGCTGTATAGTATTCCATTGTATATATATACCACTTCTTTATCCATCATCTGTTGATGGACATCTAGGTTCTTTCCATAATTTGGCTATTGTAGACATTGCTGCTATAAACATTCAGGGGCACATGCCCCTTCAAATCACGACATTTGTATCTTTAGGGTAAATACCCAGTAGTGCAATTGCTCGGTCATAGGGTAGCTCTTTTTTCCACTTTCTGAGGAACCTCCATGTTGTTTTGCAGAGTGGCTGCACCAGCATGCATTCTCACCAACAGTGTAGGAGGGTTGCCCTTCTTCCGCATCCTCTCCAACATCTGTCATTTCCTGACTTGTTAATTTTAGCCATTCTGACTGGCGTGAGGTGGTATCTCATCATGGTTTTGATTTCTATTTCCCTGATGCCGAGTGATGTGGAGAGCTTTTACATGTGTCTGTTGGCCATCTGGATGTCGTCTTTGTAGAAATGTCTATTCATGTCCTCTGCCCATTTCTTGATTGGATTGTTTGTTCTTTGGGTGTTGAGTTTGATAAGTTCTTTATATATTTTGGATACTAGCCCTTTATCTAATATGTCATTTGCGAATATCTTCATCCATTCTGTAAGTTATCTTTTGGTTTTGTTGACTGTTTCCTTTGGTGTGCAAAAGCTTTTGATCTTGATGAAGTCGGAAGAGTTCATTTTTGCTCTTGTTTCCCTTGCCTTTGGAAATGTTTCTAGGAAGAAGTTGCTGTGGCTGAGGTCAAAGAAGTTGCTACCTCTGTTCTCCTCAAGGATTTTGATGGATTTCTTTCTCACATTGAGGTCTTTCTTGCATTTTGAGTCTATTTTTGTGTGTGGTGTTAGGAAATGGTTCAGTTTCATTATTTTGCATATGGCTGTCCAATTTTCGCAATACCATTTGTTGAAGAGATTTTTTTTTTCCACTGGACATTCTGAGGGTTAGTTGACCATAGAGTTGAGGGTCTATTTCTGGGCTCTCTATTCTGTTCCATTGATCTGTATGTCTGTTTTTGTGCCAGTACCATACTGTCTTGATGATTATAGCTTTGTAATAGAGCTTGAAGTCTGGAATTATGATGCTGCAAACTTTGGCTTTCTTTTTCAACATTCCTCTGGCTGTTTGGGGTCTTTTCTGGTTCCATATATATTGTAGGATTATTTGTTCCATTTCTTTGAAAAAAAAAATGGATGGTATTTTGATGGGGATTGCATTAAATGTGTAGATTGCTTATGGTAGCTTAAACATTTTCACAAAATTTGTTCTTCCAATCCATGAGCATGAAATGTTTTTCCATTTCTTTGTGTCTTCCTCAATTTCTTTCATGAGTACTTTATAGTTTTCTGAGTATAGATTCTTTTGCCTTCTTGGTGAGGTTTATTCCTAGGTATCTTATGGTTTTGGGTGTAATTGTAAATGGGATCGACTCCTTAATTTCTCTTCCTTTTGTCTTGTTGATGTATAGAAATGCAACTGATTTCTATGCATTGATTTTATATCTGACACTTTACAGAATTCCTGTATGAGTTCTAGCAGTTTTGGAGTAGAGTCTTTTGGGTTTTCCACATATAGTATCATATCATCTTCAAAGAGAAAGAGTTTGACTTCTTTGCCGATTCAGGTGTCTTTAATTTCTTCTTGTTGTCTAATTGTTGAGGCTAGGATTTCTAGTACTATGTTGAATTTGACCCCTCTGAACTCCAGTCTGTCTCTTCAACTCTATGAGCTCTGTTTGAATTCCCTCTCCTTGCACTGTGGCCTTGAAACTGCCTCCACACAGTAATACTTACCTTGTTTATTTCCCTTTTGAGGGAGATCACAACCCTATGTTACTTGTCTGGCATTTGAGAAAAGATTGTTTTACATCATTTTCTCCTGATTTTCTAGTCACTTAAGGAAGTAGAGTAAATCTGGCCCCTTTTACTTCACCTTGACTGGAAGTTGAATTCTCCTTCCAGTGCTCTTCTGCTACTTACTTTTGCATAGTGGTTAAGAGCCAGAATTCTAGGTTTGATTTCTGCCTTTCTAGTGGTTCAGGCAGGTCACTTCACTTTTCAGTGCCTCATCTTCTTCTACAAAGTGAAGATAATAGGAGTACCTCCCTTCTAATATTAGGAGGATTAAGTGAGTTAATGGCTTGTTGGGTGTGTTATGGCCAATAAGAAGTTGAAATAAGTTTTAGGTACTATTATCACCACCACCACTATTGCTATTACTACTGTCTTCATTTCCAGTATATCATTGGGGAAATTGCCTACAGCATTACTTGTGGAAGAGATATAGAAGAGGACTAGATCAAAATATCTAGCAATTATTGCTAAATATTAGATACTATAGAGTAGCTGTATTTTTGTATGAACTCTCATTTATTTGTATTACTGTACAAATTTAAGATGCTAGACTCTTAGAGATGTAAGAGATCACATACATTGAGTCACTTATTTTGCACAGGAACAATGTTAGGCCTATAGATATAATTCCCTGGGCTAAGATTGTATAAGTCAGTCTCTGACTTCCAATAAATGCTTTTGGTGTCACACCATGATATTACTTGTTTTTTCTATACCTCATACTTTCCTTTACCACAATCCAAATGAAAATGGTGCTAGTAAATCTCCAAAATTTTGTGATTTAAAAAATTGATGTATAAGATAATGTTGACTGCCCATATGAAGTCTTGGGGTAATTCACCCTAGGGGTAGGTGAATATGTTCAATACCCAGGCATTAGCAGAGTATCCATGGCCTGTTTCTATTTTATGAGCATCTGGAAATTGTTAAGGTGGCTAATTTTGGAAATGTGTTGCATTTCCATCTGGTCTTAATCAATGAACTTGAACTTTATGCTACATGAGATGGAGACCTTTTTTTTTAAGTTTTTATTTAAATTCTAGTTAGTTAATATACAGTGTAATATGAGATTCAGGTATACAACATAGTGATTCAACACTTCCATACATCACCCTGTGTTCATCACAAGTGCACTCCTTAATTCCCATCACCTATTTAACCCATCCCCCATCCACCTCCCCGCTGGTAATGATCAGTTTTTTTCTCCACAATTATGAGTCTATTTCTTGGTTTTCATCTATCTCTCTTTGCTCACTTGGTTTGTTTCCTAAATTCTACATTTGAGTGAAATCATATGGTATTTGTCTTTCCCTGACTGACTTATACTGTCTAACTCCAGCCACGTCATTGCAAATAGTAAGATTTCATTCTTTTTATGGCTGAGTAATATTCCAGCATATGTATATGTGTGTGTGTGTGTGTGTGTGTGTGTGTGTGTGTGTGTACCAACTGTTCTTTACCCATTCACCAGTCAGTGGACAGTGGGCTGTTTCCATAGTTTGGCTATTGTAGATAATGCTGCTCTAAATAGCAGGGCACATGTATCCCTTCAAATTGGTATTTTTTGTATTCTTTGGGCAAATACCTAGTAGTGCAATTGCCAGATCCTAAGTTAATCCTATTTTTGATTATTTTTTATGTTTTGAGGATCCTCCATAATTTTTTTTTAATTTTTTGAGGAACCTCCATACCATTTTCCAGAATGGCTGCATCAGTTTGCTTTGAGGTGGAGACATTTTATAAGACACCAGTTTTAGAGACTGTTATATAATGTTTCCAGAATCTTTTTGTGTTTGAAGTTTAATTACTTATCTGGGCACAAATAATGGGGTATTCATACTATCTGATGAAGAAAGCAAATGGATGCCTCCTATTGACTTGGATACCCTGCTTTGAGCCCTCAAACTTTCCATGTATGAATGATGTACTGTATTGGGAGAACAGTGCATTTGATACTTTACTGTAATACTCTTCACCCTGTCAAGGTGGTATTATAATAAAACTGATAATCTGTTATTGAATATCTGTGCCCAGACATTGTGCTATACCCTTTACATGCATTATCTCCTTCCTTCTTACAGAAACATTTGGAAGTGAGTATTATATTCCAGTTTTACAGAGGAGGAAACTGAGGCTCAAAAAAGATGAAGTATCTTTTCCAAGATTACACAGCAATCAGGGGTAGATATGGGGTTTTGACCCTAGGTGTCTTATTCTGAAGTCCTGTGCCTCCCACAAGACTTTGAACTACTACTGTGATCTTTGGTCGTAAACTGATGGAAAGGTTTAGAAGCCACTGCACTAATAGATCAGATAAGCGGTTCTTGTGGTTAATGCTGTTTGAGATTGGTGATCTTGCTAGCTAATGGTTCTGGCTCCTGTCTTCCATTAACTCACTTTTAATCAGAGCTATAAAAAAAAATACAAACACGTGGCTTTGAGCTCCAAAATCTTTTGACTTTGTCTCGCCTGTGCTCTGGAGCATCAAAGTGACCTTTTCTTTGCTCATTAAGTAGGAAGAGACCCCATAAATAAAATACTAAAAGCCTCACTAATGGAATTGACTTATCAGAGTTCCAAAACATTGAGTGCTCCAGAAACATTTAGTCATAAAAGCTAAATTATGAAAACAAAGATCTTCTACTCCCCCTTCCTCCTTCCTTCCTTTCCCTCTCATTGTCTTTGTTTCCTTTCATTCTCTCTTTTTTCCCTTTTACTTTTTCTCTCTCATTCTCTGTCTCCTCACTCATTCTCTCTCTCTTTTCCTTGTTCTCTCTTTGCCCCCCCCCATATTCATATTGTAGCTGCCTCTCCTTTATGCAAACACTAAGCAAGAAGTATGTTTGCTTCAGGTTGCCATGGAAATGTTGCAAGTAGGCCTTTTAAAGAAAATTCCCTGTTCCATTAGTGAAATTACCCAGATCTTCTAAGGTTGGTAATTTAGGGACAGTTTCCTACATAGAAATTACAGCTCAGGACTCTGAAGTTCAGCCACCCCTCCACTTGAATTTCCATTTTCCTTCATATAGTTTCTTCTCTTCTTAGAGATTTGGGTATAATTTTATTAAAGGAAAGGGTGAATTTCTTCAGACATCTATTATGATTTAGTTTTTTTAATCCACAAAACATCTTTTGTGACTTCCAATATGCTCTTTTTCAGAGCAGAAAAGAGGGTATAAATTGGAAACTTAGACATACAAAGCCTGGCTTGGAATGGGAGCAAAAGGGTTTTGGAGTAAAGAGAGCAAAGTCTTAACTCTGGTAAGGAGAGGCAGATAGAAAAAGATAAAGATTTTTGCTGGAAAAAGGGGGTTCCTTTCCCCTCATTTGGCACCAGACCAAAAAAAAAAAAAAATGAAGAGCAGCACCAGCCTCTGAATGATAGGAAAAGAGGAGGGCCATACTTTCCTGGCCTGTACAAATGGTACTGCTCTGGTCCCAAGTGGGAATGGATTTGGTGTCCCATACAACCATAGAGAGGGGCAACCTCAGGAAAGCCCAAACTTCTGTAAGAGGTATCTAACACCAACAGAGGTTTCTGCCATGCTCTGCAATAGGCAGCTGTTTCCTCACTTCCAAAAATATGTTCTGAGAGTTTAGGCACTGGGGAGACAGCTAGGAATGGACATAGTCCCTACCTTCCTAGAACTTACAGGCCTACTGTTAGAGGTGGTGTAGCAACAAATTTCAAGAATAGTTAAGAAAAAATGTCAGATGGTAATCAATATGAAGAAGAATCAGCATATTAAGATAAAGATAATAATGATGAGAAGCAGTTATGATAAATATTTAGAAGGCCTGTTTGAGGTGATAACATTTAAACTAAGCCTTAGAGATAAGATGAATCTAGCTAAAGAGTTGGGAAAGAAAGAGTGTTACAGATAAAGGAAAAGGTGAGTTCAAAACCCCTGAGATTAGGACAAGTTTGGCCTTTCTTAGAACCCAAGGGAAAATATGAGTGGAATGAGACATCAGCAGAGGCCAGATTGTTCAGATGGGATTTATCGGCCATGGTAAGCTATTTGGATTTGTTCTGAGTTTAGTGGGAAGCCACTGGAAAATTTTAAGGAGGAGTGCAATTGGTCAGATTGTGCTTTAACAAGAGTACTGTTTGCAGAATGAGCATTGGACCTCAAGAGTGGAAGCAGGGATACTAGTTAGGATGCAACTACTTTTGTCCTAGAGAGAGATAATGCGGTCTTAGATTAGGATGGTAATGATGGGGAATGAGAGAAGTGGGAGGATTTGGGTTATAATTTGAACATACAGTCATCATGGCTTGCTGATGAATTGGTCATGGGGCTAGAGAAAAGAAAAAAACTAAGACTATCCTCTCTTTCTAGTTTTAGTATTTGTGAAGCTCAAACTAGAATGTTGGAAATTTGGTGGTTAGAATTAGCTGGTGAGACAGTTACTTGGAAAAATAGAAGCCCAAATAAGACTGGAAGTGCTCAGGAATTGACAGACTAACAGCAGTCAGTTCAACAGCTGCCATGCCAGTGAGGAAGGCAAGTGCAAGAGGATGAATAATAGCCCCTTGGAGAGGAGACTGGTGGTAGAAAGCTGCTTAGCCCACTCCTGTGGTGGTGGGGAGCAGTTAGCAGGTACCTGAGAAATCCTGCCTGGCCCAGGAGAGAATGGAAAAACTTGGAGATTCAGGATTTGGGTCAGGGGTACTGGGGTAGTTTGCCGTCTCTTGGTCGCCTTCATTGTGATCCAGATATCTTAATTTCAGCCCTCAGGCTGCTAGGATCCATATAAACACCTGTCAACAGGTGTTTGGAACAGAAAAACAGAACAGAAAAAAAATCTTTGGATATGAAAAATACATTTTTCTACTTATAACAAAGAGCTGATTAGGTACAGGGATGAGAAATAAGATGATTTGCAAGTTCTGTTTCTACCCATCTCCAGGAATGTGCAAAGCTCTATTACTAAGGACTGTGCTAAAAAGGCCTGTCATGTGGTATGTTGTAAGTGTGCATCATGTAAACAGTGTTAGGATTGGTGGTGCTGGTTGCCTTTAAAGAATCATTGCTTTAATAGTACTACATTTTAAAAAAAGGAAAAGCAGGGGATCTTTAGGATAATTGGTAAACCAACAACCATCATTTGCCTATCTCCTTTATGAAGACAGCATAGTATAGTAGCTAAAAGCATGGACTTTTGAGATGCCTGGGTTCTAATCTGTGTTCCGCCACTTACTTGAAGCATGACCTTTGGGTCAGTTAGTTAATATTCTCTAAGCCTGAGTTTTTGTCATCGATAAAATGAGGATAATGTGGGGTACCTTGGTGGCTCAGTCGGTTAAAGCCTCTGCCTTCAGCTCAGGTCATGATCCCAGGGTCCTGGGATTGAGCCCCGCATCAGGCTCTCTGCTCGGCAGGGAGCCTGCTTCTCCCCTCCCTCTCTGCCTGCCTCTCTACCTACTTGTGATCTCTGTCAGAATAAAAAAAAAAAAGATATGTTGATATTTATAAAGTGCTTAAAACACTATCCTATTAGTGTTTGTTAAATAACATAAAATAAACAAGCACTTGGATAGGAGGCTAATCAAAATGTAAGACTGACCCAAAATACTGGGTCACTGTGTAGAGTGAGCAGGACAAAAAAAGCAATTGACTGGGAGTTAAGACGCAGGTGTAGAGAGGCTCTGAAGTAGGACTGGGGGTGCCTGTTAGGACTTGATTAGTCTTTTTCTGGTTATAAGAAAGGAGTTAATATAGATCTCTTGAGGCCCAGAGATAGGTGAAGAATCACTAGATTCTCTAACACTGAACTATATATAAATAATTGAAATAATGCCATGCTGACATTAGAGCTAATAGAATATTCATCTCTGAAAAACCACTGTTTTTCCAAAGCTAAATTTAACTCCTGTGTCCTTCTAGAAATGATGTCCTTACAGAAACCTCACTGAACTTCCTTCTTTCCTTCCTTCCTTTCTCTCTCTCTTACTTTCTTTGTTGGAGGAGAGGGAGCTATCATTTCTGTCAGGAGAAGGGATGAAGTGTAAAACAAACAAACAAACAAACAACCTTTTATACTTTATTTTCCTCCTATTAACCGAGACATTTCCTCCTCTGTCCTATTTTATCCCAAGTGTTCTTATCCAAAAGACATACAATTGCATTCTTTATATATTATACTGAATAGTGCTTATAAACATCAAATGGCAAAAGTCAACATCTGTGGATGGATCATGATAGTAATTATAAGTGGCACATTTAACTTATTCCATCTGGGAATACACAGAGTTAAGACCCTTTTCAGAGTTATAGAGCTACATGGATTTGGAGGGGCCTCATCTATCTTCCTCAACTCTACCTACACCTTTCTAGAAAGATGAATCTCTTATTTTTACAGGGCCCTTGGGAATGAAATTTTGTAACCTCCTCCTAAGTTCTTTATGTCATGAATATAGTTGCAAAAATCCTCAACAAACATTAGCACCGAATCCAACAATACATTTAAAATATCATACACTACAATCAAGTGGGTTTTATTCCTGGGATGCAAGGGTGCTTCAATATTCACAAAACTCAATGTGATATGTCACATTAATAGATGAAAGCATATAAATCATATAATCATTTCAGTAGACGCAAAAAGCATTTGACAAAGTATAACATCCATTCATGTTTAAGGCCCTCTGCAAAGTCTAGAGGGAGTATATTTTAATATAATAAAGGTCTTATGTGAAAAACCCACAGACATCATATTCAATGGGGGGAAAAGTGAGAGTGTTTCCCCTAAGGTTAGGAAAAAGATAAGGATGTCCTATCTCACCAATTTTCTTTAGCATAGTACTGGAAGTCCTAGCCACAGCAATTAGACAACATAAAGAAGTAAAAAGCATGCAGGTTGGTAAGGAAGAAGCAAAACTCTGACTTTATTCATATGACATGATATTATATATAGAAAACCTAAAAGATTCCACCAAAAAACTGCTAGAACTGATAAATGAATTCAGTAAAGTTGCAGAATTTAAAACAATGAAACAGCAGAAAGAGAAATAAAGAAAGAAATCCCGTTTACAATTGCACCCAAAACAATAAAATATCTAGGAATAAACCTAGCTGAAAAGGCGAAAGACCTGTATTCTGAAAACTATAAAACACTGATGAAAGAAATTGAAGATGACACAAAGAAACGGAATGACATTCCATGCTCATCGATTGGAAGAACAGATATCATTAAAATGTCTATACTACCCAAACAATCACACATTTAATGAAATCCCTATAAAAATACCAAAATACAAGAGAGAGCCCAAGCTCTCATTTTTCACAGAGCTAGAACAAACAATCTTAAAATTTGTATGGAACCACAAAAGATCATGAATACCCGAAGCAACATTGAAAAAGAAAAGCAAAGTTGGAGGTATCACAATTCCATACTTCAAATTATATTACAAAACGGTAGTGATCAAAACAGTATGGAACTGGCACAAAATAGACATATAGATCAATGGTACAGAATAGAAAACCCAGAAATAAACCCACAACTATATGGTTGATTAATCTTAAAGAAAGGAAGAATGAATATCCAATGGGGAAAAGACAGTCTCTTAAACAAAATGGTATTGTTTTGTTCATTCAAAAGAATGAAGCTGGACCATTTTCACCATACACAAAAATAACCTCAAAATGGATTATGGACTAAATATGAGACCTGAAACCATGAAAATCCTTTCAGAGAGCACAGGCCATCATCTCTGACATTGGTGGTAGCAACATTTTTATGGATAGGTCTTCTGGGGCAAAGGAAACAGAAGCAAAAATAAACTATTGGGGACTACATTAAATAAAAAAATTTTCTGCATAATGAAGATAACAATGAACAAAACTAAAAGGCAAGCCGTTGAATGGGAGAAGATATTTACAAACCACACATCTAATAAAGGGTTAGCATCCAAAATATATAAAGAACGATACAACTCAATACCCAAAAAACAAATAATCCAATTACAATATGAGCAGAAGACATGAACAGACATTTTTCCAAAGAAGACATATAAATGACCAAAAGACACATGAAAAGTTGTTCACCATCATTCATCATCATGAAAAATTAAAACTACAATGAGATATCACCTCATACCTGGCAGAAGGCTAAAATAAAAATACAACTAACAATGTGGTGAAATCTTGCACTGTTTGTGGGAATGCAAACTGGTGCAGCCACTATGGAAAACAGTATGGAGATTCCTCAAGAAGTTAAAATTAGAACTACCCTATGAGCCAGCAATTGCACTACTGGGTATTCACCAAAAAAATACAAAAACATTATTTCGAAGGGATACATGCACCTTTATGTTCCTATGCTTATTACAGCATTATTTACAATAGCCAAATATGGAAGCAGTCCAAATGTCCACTGATGAATATATAAAGACATATATAAAATTCAGAAGTGCAAAAGAATGAAATAGTAACATTTTCAACAATATGGATGAAGGTAAAGAGTATAATGCTACATGAAGTAAGTCAAAGAAAGACTATACAATATGATCTTATATGTAAAATTTAAGAAATAAACGAGCAAAGGGGAAAAAGATAAACCAAGAAACAGACTCTTAACTGTAGAGAACAAACTGATGGTTACCAGAGGTGATGGTGGTGGGGAAATGGGGGTAATAAGGGATGAGGATTAAAGAGTATACTTAATCATGATGAAAAAAAAATTAATAGCATTAAAAAGTCCAAACAGATGACCCAGTAATTCTATTAGGTATATACTTGAGAAATCAAAGCATATATTGACACAAAAATTTGTACAAAGATGTTCAAAGAAGCATTATTCATAATAGCCAAAAGAGGAGACAACCTGAATGTCCACCAATAGATAGTTGGATAAATAAATTGTGATGTCACAGCACAATAGATTATTATTTGTATTTAAAAAGGAAGTTCTGATATATGCTACAACATGGATGAAACTTGAAACATGCTAAGTAAAAGAAACTGGTCAAAAAGATATATATTATATTATTCCTTTATATGAAATATCCAGAAAGTACAAATTCCTACAGACAGAAAAGTAGATCAGTGACTGAGACCAGAACAGGGATGAGGGCTGCAGCAGGAATAAGGAGTAACTGCTAATGAGTACAGGGTTTCTTTCTGGGATGTTAAAAATACTTTCAAGTTACACTGTGGTGATGGTGTACAACTCTGTGTACTGAAAACCACTAAAAACTATATACCATAAGCAGGTGAATTTTATGGTATATGAAATCTGTCACAATAAAAACTGTTTGAAAAGAAAAAGAAAGAAAAGAGTAAGAAGCAATCCAGCTACCTTGCTGGAAAGACTAAATGGAGAGGGCATATGGAAAGAAGTAGCACTGGAACTACATGTGGAAGGAGAGATGCCCTGCCTTCCCAGTGTTAAAATCAAGCTTTCAAATAACTCCAGCCCCAGCCATCAAGTACTGCAATTGTACAAGAGAACCTGAACAAGATTAGCAGAACTGCCCAGCTGCGTCAAATCTACACATAGAACTATGGAATCTAATAAAACCAATTTTATTTTAAGCCACTAAGTTTGGGGGTAGTTTGTCATACACTGAGAGATAACCAGAACAGCAATTTGGGAAAAGATACCATAGACTCCAAATGGGTCAGAGATTTAAATGGAAACCTGAAACAGCACAAGTATTAGAAGAAAATATGGGCAAATCCTTCTATAACCAGCATAAGGGGAAAGATTTTTCTAGTTGTGTTTCAAAATAAAGATGTAATAAAGTAAAAGATTGATACATATAATTACTTTTAAAAAGTAAAGGGTTTGCAGGGCAGAATCTCCATTAACAAATAAAGGGGGAGATGCTGCAGACCAGGAACCCAGAACTGCTCCAAGGAAGTGAATAATAGCTCTTCATGTCTACAATTAAAAAAACTTTAAGTCTGGGGCACCTGGGTGGCTCAGTGGGTTAAGCCGCTACCTTCGGCTCAGGTCATGATCCCAGGGTCCTGGGATCGAGTCCCGCATCGGGCTCTCTGCTGAGCGGAGAGCCTGCTTTCCTCTCTCTCTCTCTCTCTCTGCCTGCCTCTCTGCCTACTTGTGATCTCTCTCTGTCAAATAAATAAATAAATAAAATCTTTAAAAAAAACAAAACAAAAAAAAAACCAAAACTTTAAGTCTTCAAGTCCAATAAAACTACATTTCCAAAAAAAAAGGGGTGGGGGAAGGAAAAGAAACAGAATTGGAAAAAGTAAAAAAGTAGAAGAAGCAGATCCTGAAAAAGTGGTGGAAAAAGTATTGAACTGACATGTAGTAAGTGGGAAGGTGGAATATTTCCTGAGGAGGAAGGGATTTTACAGATGCTGACAGTACTAGGGAACCTGAAGAATTTTTTCATTGTCCAGAGTTAAAGGATTTCTTAATTTTCAAAAAGCTGTTAAAGAAAAATAGGGTACAAAAAGAAAACCTGTATCTGACAGTGAATCAGATGACAGCAAATCAAAGAAGAGATACTGCTGATAAACCAAGAGGCCTTGCCAGAGGTCCTGATCCTGAAGGAAAAATTGGTGCCACAGACAGCAGTGGAAAATTAATGTTCCTCATGAAATGGAAAGATTCAGATGAGGCAGACTTGGTGCTAGCAAAAGAGTCAATTATGAAGTGTGCTCAAATTATAATTGCTTTTTATGAAGAGAGACTAACTTGGCATTCTTGTCCAGAAGATGAAGCTCAATAATTGTGTTGCTTTTTGTATATATTACATGTAAAATCTAGGTTTTGGTTTTTGGATTTATTAGCATGAAGTGACATTCTAATGAAAATCAAGTTTGATATATTCATTTTGAAGTAGTATTGGGGGTGTTGCTGGGCAGTTTTTTTCATCCAGAGCACTGGTTAGCTTGAACAAATAAAAGCTTTCCATTATCAGAAGAGGATATTTGAGACCATGGTCTATTATTCTCCTGCATTAGAGAACACCTTTTTAAAGTATTGGGGGAAATCTCCATAATCATTACGCAATCAGAATTTTGTTTAACTCCCATATACCCGAGTTTTTTGTTTGTTTAAGGTTAAATGAGTGTGTGCGTGTGCATAAAAATACATATGTAAATGGTTTTCTTTCTTTTTTTTTTTTTTAACATTTACGGAAACAAAAATAGCATTTTATCATCATAGATAAGCCTGTGTTTCTGGGATGCCATCATTTTCAGCAACCTAAGAAATCACTTGAAGTTAAATTGAAATTTTTCTGAAGTCTTAGGCTATCAAATTTTGTAACTAATTGGACAATTTAAATATAATGTAAACAGTTTAAATCGGACAATTTTAAAGCAGCTATATCAGAATCCATATGCCTATCTACAGTCCTATAAATGCAAGTTTATTTGCAAGATCACTGAATAGAAAATTTTATCACTATCAACAACCTCCCCACCCAAATGAGAAAGCTAGACAAGTCCTGATATGTTTTAATTAAGTCAGTAAAACTTACTTAAGTGGACGTTTAAAGGAAGAAGTCGAAATCCTTGCTTTGCATTGATTAAAAGGTCCTGATTCATGGTATGTCTATGCCTTTGTTCATGGAAATCTAATCATAATCAGAAAGTTAGAGATGTTGACCATTTAGGACCTACTGGAATAAATGGTTAACAAACTTCTATATTCTAAATTCTTTGACTTGCATGTTTTTCTTTACTCCAACTCATTCCTTAGATGTAGCCTCAGTCTTCTCAATATTTGAGTTACTAATTCAGCAGAAACCAGAAAAACCAGTAACTTTGCAGTAGTCAGAATGTTATCCAAATTTATATTGTTTACTTTATTGTAAGTAATGGTAAACAATGGTCAATAGTTTTTTTGTTTTTGTGGGTTTTTTGTTTTGTTTTGTTTTATTCAGGCTCCATGCCCATCGTGGAGCCTGATGTGGGGCTTAAACTCATGACCCTGAGATCAAGACTCGAGCTGAGATCAAGAGTCAGACATTTAAGCTACTGAGCCACTTAGGTGCCCCAATAAATGGCTTTATTTTTCTTTAAAATAAATAAAGGGCCCTTGGGAATGAAGTTTTGTAACCTCCTTCTAAGGCATTTCTGAATGAGATTTTGTAGCCTCCTTCTAAGCCTTTCTTTGTCAGGACATCTTCTGTTTTATTCAAGTAAAATCCCATTACAAAAGCGAAGGTATTCCATACCCTCCTGATGCTCTATAGTAATAGTGCTTCTTTGCACTGACTGTAGTGGACTACATTACTACAAAAAAACCTATACAAGAAAATGCTTTTTGGGGGTTCTGATTTAGTAACAGCTTGTTTATAATACAAATATATGGTTTTATGTCTGCTTTGTGTGGGGAAGAAGAGGATAAAACTCTACAAGAGGTATGAAAAGTTTGCTTTCATAACCTTTCCTTGTTACTACTAGGTTGTGATCACATCATAATTTATCATTAACAGCATGAAGGGAGTGTTCTTATTTTCTGGGCCTATCTGATTTCTAGCTACACCAATTATTTTTAAAAATTCTACTCAAACCAAAATATGAGGGTTAGTTGAGGGGAGAACAATTTGTGGGGAACTCTGACCTGCATTTAATATGCGTCCCCTTTCTTTTTCCCAGTATTTGTTAGTCTCTGGGTCCTTTTGCTGTTCTAATTTTTCTTAATGTAGCCTAGGAGAAAGTCCTGGTAGATCCTACTGAACTCAGAAAAAAGTAGTTAAGCTAAGTCTCCTTAGTAATTAAAGGGTGTGCTGCGAATAATTTAGTAATTAAAGAGGGGGCTGACCAAACTTGGTTGGTCAAGTGTGATAGCTCACAGTTAATATTTATTTAGCCAACTTAATTCCAAGGTTGAGCATAAAATCTCTTTTTCCGAATATTATTGATTGTATGATCCTGAGTATTCAGGATTAAATCATGTTAATCCAATATATCTCTTGTAGGTTATCATCTGGTATACATTTGACTTACTGTAGTCCATACTCCTTTCCTTATAACTTAAAAGATATTCTAACTTCATCCCAGCAGATACGATGTTAGCTCCTTAACATGTCCATAAGGAAGAAAATCTTACACATTTAATTCTGCCTGGAGGGGGTACTGCAAAGCATTATGAACAGAAAGCTGAAGTTTCATAATAAAACCATTGTAGATAAGGTGTCAAAATGCCGTTTTAATCAGATTTTAATCATCTTGACTTCACCTGTCACATCATATTTTATTTTCTATTAGTCACACACCTCTGAAATGCTCAAAGGGGCATTGGTGATAGAATCTACACCTATCCTGATATGTTTGCATGGCCAGGATTTGATAGATCTTTGTGCAAAGATCTCCATATGGGTGCAGTCTCTCCATATGGAATAAACTTTTATGTGGCTACAGATAAGAACTTAGTAGCATCTCTTGGCTATAGAGTCATCCTTCTCAAGCAATTTGCATTCTTGTTGTGTATCACTCTGAAGTAGGGTTATACTGAAATGTACTTTAGATGCTAAAATAATTCATGTTTGTATCCCTCCAGTTCTATTACCATATGCTCTTTGTAACTTTTATTTAAGACTACTTGCAAATGTCAGGTACAGTGTTTAGAAGGTGTCCATCTCCATCTGTATAACAAAGAGTAAGGATTGGGCATTGTGATTCATCTAGATAATTGAGCATAAACTAAAAACTCCAGGGGGATGGAGAGTAAGACTATAGCTCATGAATTGGATTAAATAGGGACCTTATATGAAGTGTTCCAATGACACGGACTAGATTTTCCTAGAGAAAGAAGATTTCGTGTTGAAGTGTTACCTCTATGTTTTTAGAAAGAGTTTGAGAATCACAGTTTATGGATTATTCTAGTATGCTTGCTTCTCCCTCTTCCTTTGCCCACATTTGGGCTTTTTTTTTTTTTCCCACTGTTACTTAGGCCTAGGAACAGCATTTATATTCAGCAAATATTTTTTGAGCAAAAGTTTGAGACAAGTTTGGAAAAAAAAAAAAACCCAAAAACATTTTTCTCCATGTTGATGTTTATTTAACCAGTTGCTGAAGGGGATTTGGGATTATGTCTGATTCCCACTTCCACACAATTTACATATTATTTGATTTGTTTATCTTCTAATGCATTTTTATTTTTATTTTTATTTATTTTTTTAAAAGATTTTATTTATTTATTTGACAGAGAGAGAGATCACAGGTAGGCAGAGAGGCAGGCAGAGAGAGAGGGGAGGAAGCAGGCTCCCTGCGGAGCAGAGAGACTGATGCAGGGCTTGATCCCAGGACCCTGAGACTGTGACCCAAGCTGAAGGCAGAGGCTTTAACCCACTGAGCCACCCAGGCACCCCTGCATTTTTATTTTTAAAGTCTACCTCAAGTCATTAAATATTTGCATTAATTGAAGAATGGAATTTATTATCCAATAACTGTGTATCTTAAAGTTGCTTTACCCTCTTTTTTTTTTTAGGGAAATCAATGGCTTTATGTTTTTTTAGGCAGCATTGTTCCTCTAATATAGCATTGTAACTAATGATAGTTAATCTTTATATTCAATCATTCAACCAATGATTGAATATATTCAATTCCAAGAGGACCAGTGTCATTTTTCTGTATAGTGGGAGTGAATAAGATTATCTGTAGATTAGCTAGAAAGAAAAATAGCTTTGTGTTTTACCTTTGTAGCAGACTCTTGGAAGGTATTTAATTTGATACTGTTATCTGTAAGAAATAGAATAAAGCAGGATGAAGCATGTACGTTCAAATAAACGTGTAGCTGATGGCACTCTTGAAAGCAGAAAGTGCTAATTTTTTACTTTAAAAAAAATCTGGAAGAGAGCTGAAAATAATTCAGGGGAGGAAAAATTATGTCCAAGAAAAATCACATGACTAAGTAGATAATTCCAGTGAAACCCAGGAAGAACCGCATTAGTGATAGTCTGTAAGTATGTATACACAGTACTTTACAATAGGTTGATTGCACTAAACAAAGAAGAAAATCCTTTCTCTGAGGAGCTTGCAATCTAAAGATACAAGTTAGTACAGTACAGTATAGAATGAGAACAATAAGCGAGCCCCATAGTGGGTGGTCTTCATAGCTGAAATGCTTCAAAAACAAATGCCTTCTTGGAAAGGTAGAGGTTTGAGAGGGAGTGGTCCAGGCGTGCAAAGAAGTGGAAAGCTATTCTTTGGGGGCTGGGAGGTGAGGGGAAGGAAGGAGGGTTGGATTGAGTGTCTGAAAAGAGGCCCAATACAAGGACGAGTAAAAGAGATCAGACTAACATTGGCATAGTACAGTTTGGTGATTTAAAGAACAAGATGAAATGCCAGTAGAGGAGGATTTAGACAGAGGGGACAAACAACATACCATCCGACTTTCTATTACAGCAAATACCACATCTTTAAGACCCAGATATGGAGAATGCTGCTTGCAACAGCTTCTTGCCAATGTGAATGGCTTCTACAACAGAATAGTCCGGAATGGTTCCAATGAGATACTGTATGTGAAAGGGCTTTGTAAGCAGCAAAGCAGTACAAATGTAAGTCATCATCATATTGTGCTTAGCTTTGACTTCATTAAATTTTTGTTTGGTTATATATTTTAAGACAAAAGGTTAGCAGTAGAACTTCCTATTTTCAGATATGTTGTCAAGAACAGATTTGTTATTATAAATGCTTCATTTATTTCCTTGTTAGATTATTACAAATGCTTATAGTAAATGTTCCTCAGAGAGAGCTCTCTACTTTCCTTAGAGTTGGACTAATATTACTGAAGATCTTTTTCATCTTCATTCTTGCTCCCTCTCTTGCTACCTAGTTTTTTCTTTTCCACCTCTGTTCATATGGTCATGTATTTTTTTTTTTAGTATCATATGTCATTTTATACTCTACCTCATTCTAACAGGATTTGAGTTGGTTTATTGAGAAATTAATACAAAAACAGGATGAATAAATTGACAGAGAAATGAGTGTGAAAGAATAATAAATGTAAGAAACTGAAATGAGGCCATGGTAAGGTTTAAACCGAGTACACAGTACTGGAGATTTTATAGCTGTGCCCCAAGTTTGGCTCTGAGTGTCTTAGCAGACAGATCAAAGAGGGAAATATTTGCTATAAGATTTTCAGGGTCCATGAGGTTAAAATGAACAAATTTCTCAGAAGAAGCAAGCATAGATTTTTCTTTAGATGTGTGAGAAATTCTTCCCATGGTTTTTATGAATATCAGTTTGGTGAGTTTGGATTTTATCCTGAAGGCACTAGGAAGACAGTGAAAGCTTTTGATCCAGGGGATGACATACACAAAGATATCTTTATAGCAGATATAGGAAAGCTCAAATGAGTTGGGAGAGATTAAATATAAGAAAACAAGTTAGAGATGAACTCTAAGGGTTGGGATGAGGATGTATCAGAAAGAATGGAAAGCAAAGGAAAGCTATAGGAAGGGTTAAAAAAATTGCCAGGGTCACTGCTTAGATATGAATGGAAAGGAAGGAATCAAGGATGCCTATAGGATTCAGTTCTACCTAGAGTGATGGCATCATAATCCCTGGCAAATATAAGAGGAGGAGCAGTATGTTAAATGAGAAAGCACAGAAAATTTTGAAAAAGGTAAGATAACTACTATGGATTCTTATAGTCCCATTTTGGAGTAAGCAGAACAAAATAAATGGAAAGCTACCATTTTTTAACACTTTGTTTTACTAAGTGCTTTTGTGTACAGTATTTTATTTTGTCATTATGACAGTCCTATAAGAGAAGTAGTAAGTATACACATTTTACAGATAAAAAAAAAATCTGTGACTTAATGCTTAACTGATGCACGTGAAGCCATATGACTAGTAAGTGCCTTGTTTACCCACCCCCACTTTGACACCACCTCAGGAACACCTTCTGCTTGGAGTTATTCATGTAATACTATATGACAAAATCAAGACAAGGTTAGAGTTTTACCAAAATTATGACCTCAAATTTTTCCTTTGCTCTACTATACCTGTTCCACTGGGGACACTCAATATGACTAGAACTGTTTGCCCCTACACTAAATGTCTCCAGACTGCTATGCTTTTTAAATTTCGTATCTGCTTTTTATAGTTCTTTAATCTCTTCCACCACTGTCAGCTGTTACTACTTGATGTATTTGGCAGTTCCCCATTCCTAATCAGTGCCCCTGGAACCAGATAAATATGCTTGTTATTTTTAGACACGATTTTAAGAGTGACTATACATTAAAGACATAGGCAATCCTATTATGATAACCTAACCCTAATGTTATGTTTTGCTATATTTTTATGAGCAAATATACATCTTAATGCTTGATCATTAGAATGTATGTTATTGGCTGTCTTCTAGGTTATTGGCTAGATAGTTGAAGTGTCACCTTGTGCCTAGGTTATTGGCTAGATAGTTGAAGATACTGGATAAGTTACCTAGAAAGGTGTGTATGTGTGTATGTATGTATGTATATATATATATATATATATATATATATATATATATATTTACTGTACAAACACCGAGCATTACTTTTCAAAAGCAGATGCTGTGGGTGGCAACAGGGAAATGTAACAATGCTTTACTCACAGAAGTTTGTTATTTTTGGTGCATAGCAGTCTAGTTGCCAAAGGCTTGAGATGACTACCCAATCCCCTTTATTCCAGAATGATTTGTGGCCACTTGTCTGAGTTCCCACTGCCCTCTCCTAGAAAGGTTATGGATATTCCCTTTTGTTTCCAATAAGTCTTCCCTCCTGAAACAGCTACAGAAGCTTCCAACCAGCCCTTCCCTGGTTCACTTGTCTCTCCCTTTTTCCTCTCTGTGAGGAAGCTTTTAATAAAGATTTATTGACTACCCACAGGGGCATCGTGCATATAGGAAGCACTGCACTCCTCAGTGTGAAATCTGTGTCACCAGCTGGCTGAATAAAACATTTTGTGACACTTGGTACAGTATGTGCATAATTCAGATGTGTAGATTGTGGACAGCCTGGGCTTTATGAGTGCCTAGCCTACCTCTAAACACAAATGATGTTTTCTTCCAAATTTACTTTTCAAATTTATTTTATTATTTTTAAAATTTTATTTATTTGACAGAGAGAGAGCACAAGCAGGCAGAGCAGCAGGCAGAACGAAAGAGAGAAGCAGGCTTCCCACTGAGCAGAGAGCCTGATGTGTGGCTTGATTCCAGAACCCCGGGATCATGACCTGAGCCGAAGGCAGATGCTTAACCCCCTGAGACACCCAGGTGCCCCTCAAATTAATTTTAAAGATGATGGACAGTCAGTAATCAGTACATTATTAAGCAAACTGAACTGGATGGAAATAATAGAGGAAGAAGAAAGGAAAGGTGATCTCCCCTTATATGCTATTGGAAAATGAAATTAATAAAAGTTGTTATCCTTAGAACTCAGCAAAGTCAGTAACTGAAATTCTTGACCTTTCAGATGTTGATAGGTAAGATTGTATTCTTCATGGTGTTAGGAAGGGCAAGTGTTTATTTCTTTGCATAGGTACTTTGTGACAAAGAAGCTACTTTTATTGTTAGCTAGAAATACCTACATATCACCTTGTGCCCAGGAAAATGAGAATGATTTTGTATTTGCTGTGGCCTATGGAAAATATAGCTCTGCTACTAGCATATCATGGCTTGAAATTGGGCTTTGGTAGAGAGTTTCAGGATTGAAGGTCTTTGGAACCCATTACCACAGATAAGATTTACAAAGATGATTGGTAGAATACAATTCCTGATGCCCTTACATAAATGCATTTAAGCCATCAAAGTATTTTCTGGAAATAAACAGAGCATTCCAGCCTTCCTGAGAGTGAAGGAGATTTCCTAGAAGCTTTTGGGCTTTGGTGGTTGTCCTGCTTTTCAAGTGACCATGTCATTATATCCATTTTTGACTGACCATTCAGGAAAGAAATTGCTTTCCATTTTTTTGCTTTTTTGTCTAAGTATCTATTACAGGAACATACATTTGGTGGGCAATCAAACATCTCTGATGAGATGTTTATTGGTGAATGAAAAATGTTTTCTGAAGGGAGCAAGTGGTATGAGTATGCTCTCTAAAGATAATCAGATTTATCAGTTTGAAAATATGACAATGCAACTGAAATATCTAGATTGAATGGAAAGCTATGAATTATGCCTACAGAATGCTTCAGCTCCTCCCTTATGTAACCTTGACTTTGGCAGTATAATGAAAGTAAATTATTAAATTTAAAAGGCTTCACTAAATGAAAACAATTAGTGGCTTGATGTGTTATATTTGGACCTAGCACTAGAGAGGCTTTACTGGTTATAGTGCTTGTGAGCACTGAAGCCAGCCCTTGATATTTGAGGTACATTATGCACATTTCCCCAGAGCAGCATGATTTGGAGTTCTCTGTCTGATGCATCAGTTAGCTTTAGTGCCCTCTGACTAAAAAGGATATGATGATGGGTGATTATCAGGCATAAGATTTAACCAATGAGATTCGAGGCTCTAGACTTTAATTGCGTTTCATCTGTCAACTGCATTGAACTTTCCTTTCAAAAACCAGACTAACATTGACCTGCCAGAGTCTATGCAGAGGCTCTGCTATAATGAATCTTGAGTAGGTATCAGTAGATACAATAGGGACAAGCAATGAACCAGCCAGAAAGGGAGAGGTGGGCATAAGGGACATATTTTGAGATGAGAAGAGAATGAGATTAGACCAAAAGAAGTTTGTATTCCTTGTCCTTCCTCTTTGCCACTACCTTGGTCTAGTACTAAACTTTACTTGCAGATCTCTTCTCGTCTTTTCGTATTTTTGTTTTCTTGCACCACTACCACCCCCATTCATTCCTTGCTCTTGGGACTCTGTCTTAGTGGAAATTCCCTATTAGGTTATTACCTAATAAGAGAAAGATATCAAAGAAAACTGTTAGTTTTCCTTTTTTTTTTTTGTATTTTTGGAAAATACTTCCTACTTTTACCCTCTTTCTCTATTAATGGTACCCAGATAAACCTTTATTAGATAATATTATATTTCATATTTTTATAAAGTGATTTTATTATAAATGGCTGGAGCTGAGATCATTGTATTTATCTAAAAGGAACATTTTCTTTATGGCATCTTGATTACTCTGGTATCATGTCCTCTAGGGAGGTATCGCAGAGTATTAACAATCTTATTAATGGTTAGTGTGAATTTCTCCAACCAAGTTAAAGTTGGTTTGGATAAGATCACCAAATCAAATGGTCATAGGCCTAGCACTGCCTAATAATTGGTGCTTTGGAACAATGGTTTTTAAACTATTTTACTTCTGGAGAAAATAAAATTCTATTAACACTCCACCCTAAGGAGGAAAAAAAAAAAGAAGAATTTATCACCAAAGATCCAAAATTCTGATCTCCCCTAACCATCCATCCCCTCAAAAAAGCTTTTAAAGGCTGAGATAATGTAACAATAATGACATAGATAAGAAGGAAACTGTCTTACCCATTTATTTATTCATTCAACAAACATATAGTGATAGCTTGCTATATACCATCATCGTTCTCTACCTTCTTATTCAAAAGATAATGTTCCCAAGTTTGAAAATAACCATTCTCTAGGGATGTGTAACCTATACTTGAATTAGAGTGACCGTCAATTTTATTTCTCTTTGGTAGTCAGTGATTCAGTACTATGTACTTTGGATACAAGAAGTATAATACTTTTGTTTTCCAACTCTAGGATGTTTCTGTGGCCTGAAGAACCTTATCCATCATTCATAACCTTCATTCATATTTTTTATATTATGCTTCTAGTTATTTCCATTGTCTTGATTTTATTTTTTCTTTTTTAACATTTCATGTTAAAATATTTATTACTAGTATAATATAAAACATATGTAACATTTTAATCAATATAAAATTTAATATAAATTTGAATATAAAATATTGAAATATTTTAAAATAAGATTTTATTTTTAAACATTCATAGGAAGTTACAAAAATAGTACAGAGAAGTCTCTTTTACCCTTTATCCAATTTCCTCCAATGTTACAGTTTATATATAGCTAGAGTTCTATATCAAGCCAGAAAACTGACATTGGTACTCAGTGTGTATATAGGTCTATGTCATTTTATCACATGTGAATATTTGTATAACCAACCAAGAGACAGCACTACTCCATCACCACAAAGATCTCCCACTTGCCTCCTATGCCTTTGGAATAAAGCCCACCCCCTCCCATCCTTCACTTATCTCTAACTTCTGACAACCACTATATTTCCATCTGTAAAACTTGGTCGTTTCCTTAGTATTATATAAAGAAAATACCATATGTAACCGTTTGAGATTGACTTTTGTTCACTGAACATGATACTTTTGAGACACCCAATTTGTTGCCTGTATCAATATTTTTTCCTTTTTATTGTTAAATAATATTCTCTGGTATGGATGTACTATAGTTTGCTTAATCTTACACCTATTTTATTGTTCTGTTTTCAAGTTTTCTGATTCTTTATTTAATTTCTTCTGCTATTGAACCCATCCATTGAGTTTTTAATTTAGCTACTATATTTTTCAGTTCTAAAATTTCCATTTGGTTCTTCTTTATAACTTCTTTCCCTTTGCTAAGAATTCCTATTTTTTTCTATTTGTTTCTGTTGTGTTCATAATTGCTCCTTGAAGAAACTTATTATGATAGCTGATTAAAAATCTTAATCCAGATAATTCTAATCTCTTGTCATCTCAGTATTGGTTTCTGTTGATTTTGTTTTCTCTTTCAGGTTGTGGTCTTCCTGGATCTTAGTATAAGTGATTTCTTATTTTTTTGAAGTTTTTATTTAAACTCAGGGTAGTTAAAATACAGTGTTTCAACCTTTCTTGACACTCTAGTCAGGAAGAGGATGCCTTGTTACTACTAGGCAGAGGTGGAAGTTCAGGCTCCCCATGAGGCTTCCACTGATACCACCCTTGCAGGGAGGAGTGCCTTCTTATTATTAGGTGGAAGTGGAAGCCCAGACTTAACCAAATGGTTTCTACTGACATCAAGGAGTGGGGAAACCTTGTTATGGCCATACAAGGATCTCTACTCAATCTTCTCTGACATCTCTCCAGTGGAGAGGCAAGAGGGGCACCTCCTTACAACTAGGCTAGAGTTAATATCCAAGTTTCCCACTTGGCCTTTACTGAGGGTGATGTGAGTTGGGCCACAGTTTTATCTGTGGTGTTTGGGTAGAGTAGGGAGATGATTGTCTACATGCTTTCTGTCTTGCTAGTCTGCCATTTCCCTGGTCCTTTGGCTAGAAAGACCTGGGTTTTCTCGGGGCTTCATGTTAAACACTTAGAAATCTTTGAAAATAGTTAAATAATTATGAATAGCATTGTGATTGTATTAACTATGCCATATTTTTCCTTGTAGTATTTTACACTTTTATTGAGATATAATTGACATACAATAAAACACATTTCAGGTGTACAATTGGATGTATACACCCATTACCACAGTCAAGATAATGAATATCCAGGGCGCCTGGGTGGCTCAGTGGGTTAAAGCCTCTGCCTTCAGCTCAGATCATGATCCCAGTGTCCTAGGATTGAGCCCCGCATTGGGCTCTCTGCTTAGCAGGGAGCCTGCTTCCCTACCTCTCTGCCTACTTGTGATCTCTGCCTGTCAAATAAATAAATAAAATCTTTAAAAAATGATAATGAATATCCAATACCCCCCAAAATTTTCTGGTGCCTTTTTGTATTCCCTCCATTCCCTCTTCCCCATCACTTCCTTCCCTTCCAGGCAAATACTAATCTACTTCTTATCACTATAGATTAGTTTGCAGATTCTAGAATTTTATATAAATGGATTCATTCAATATGAACTCTTTATCTGGCTTCTTCCACTCAGAAAAACTATTTTTATATTCATCTATGTTGTGTGTATGAATAGTTCATTCATCTTCTACTGTTTAGTATTATATGACAATCTGTTTTCCCTTTCAACTATTGATAGCTGTTTGACTTATTTTCACTTTTAGCTATTATAAATAACGCTGCTATAAATATTTGTATACAAGAGTTTCTGTGTACATATGCATTTATTTCCCTTAGGTGAATGGATTGTGGAATGTCTGGGACATATGGAAGGTGTATATTTACCTTTTTAAAGACTGCCTAACTTCTAAATTTTACACTACCACTAGTAATGTATGAGAGTTCCAGTTCTACATCCTTGCCAGGACTTGGTATAGTGTTAATTGTAGCCATTCTAGTGGTTGTATAATATTATCTCATAGTGGCTTTAATTTGCATTTCTCTGGTGGCTAATAATATCAAACATCTTTTCATGTGCTTATATGCCATCCAAATATATTCTTTGGTGATGTGTCTAAGTAGTAAGCTCAATCCCAGGATCCCAAGATCATGACCTGATGAGAAACCAAGAGTCAGAGACTTAACTGACTGAGCCTAGGTGCCCTAGCATTGTTTTCTTTTTCTTTCTTTCTTTCTTTGCATTGTTCTTTTTAAAAACTGTTTTGACTATTGTAGGTGCTTTACATTTCATTATAAATTTTAGGATCACACTGTTAATTTCTGCAAACATTTCCTTTTATGTGGATTTAATTTGTTCTTATTTTACTACTTCATGTAAAAAGCTGAGGTCATTGATTTGAGAACTTTGTCTTTCTTTTTTAAGATTTATTTTAGTAAGAGAGACAGTGTGCACAAGTTGGGGGAGGGGCAGCGGGAGAAGGAGAGAGTATCCTCAAGCAGACTCCCCACTGAACAAGGAGCCCAATGCGGGGCTCAGTCTTAGGACCCTGAGATCATGACTTGAGCTAAAATCAAGAGTCAGCCACTTAACCAGCTGAGCCACCCAGGCACTCCTCCCCTTTTTTTTTCTTTTCTAATATAGGCCTTTAAGTGCTATAAACTTCCCCTGAATTTTTTATTCTAATATATTGCATATTCATCATTATTCATATCAGTCTTTTTCTACTTTCCCTTTTGATTTTTTCTTTGACCCATGGATTAGCTAGAACTATGTGTTACCCTAATTCCCAAATACTTGATTATTTTCCAGATGTATTTCTGTTCTTGATTTCTATTTTAATTCCATTGTGATGAGACAATACGTTATGAGACTTAAAATCCTTTTAAATTTATTGAGCCTTTTTTGGGCCCAGAATATGGTCTATCTTGGTTAATGTTTCGTGTGCTGGTGAAAAAGAATATGTGCTCTTCAAATGCTTACTAGACAGTTCTTTACATAACAGTGAGATCACCTTGGATGATAGTATTTGCAGTCTCTGTTTCCTTTCTGATTTTCTGTCTACTTACTCTATCCCTTATTGAGGAAGGAATAATGAAATCTCTCTATATAATTGCACATTGGTCTATTTCTTCTTGCAGTTCTACCAGTTTTTCATTTATATATTGTGAAGCTCTGTTATTATGAGCATAAACATTTAGAATTTTCCATTTTATGAACTGACCACTTTATCACTATGAAATTCTTTGTTCTCAGTTATATTCTTTGCTCTAAAATCTACTTTGTATGATTAATATAAATAGCCCAGATTTATTTTGATTAGTGTTAATATGTTACATCTTTTTTTAATCCTTTTACTTTTAACCTCTTGTGTCTTTTTATTAAAGTATATTTGTTGTAGGTAGCCTATAGTTGAGTCTTGCTTTTTTGAATCCAGTCTGACAGTCTCTGTCTTTTAATTGGGGTTTTTAGAATATTTACATTTAATGTAATTGTAGATGTGATTAGGTTTTAAGTCTGTCATCTTGTCATTTATATTCTGTTTGTCCCCTCTATTCTTTGTCTTCCTTTCCCTCTTTTTCTTTCTTTTGAATCAAATGAGTATTGTTATGTTTCTATTGCATGTGTTATTAACTATAATTGTTTTTGCTTTAGTGGTTACTTTAGGGTTTTTAGTACACACAATAAGAGAACAATCTTTCGTAATTATTTTTTTTTGATGCTCTGTATTTCTTTGTAGAGATCCATATTTCTGTCTGCTGTTATTTGACTTTTTCCTAAAGGATGTGTTGTAACATTTTTTATACTTTGGGTATGCTGGTGATGAATTCTTTTAGCTTTTATAGCTCTAAGAAAGTATTTTAAATTAAAATAAACTTTTTACTTTGAAATAATAGTAGATTATATGCACACATACAAAATAATAGAGATCATGTGTATCCTTCACCCAGTGTCCCCCAATATTAACATCTTGAAAAACTCTAATACAATATTAAAAAATAAAATAATGACATTTATGCCGCAAAGATACAGAAAAATTCCATTACAATTATGATCCCGTTGGTTGCCCTTTTATTAGCCACACTTACGAAACCTTTATGTTTAACTCATGGCAATCACTAATACATTCTCTATCTCTATGATTCTCTCATTTCTAAAATGTTATGTAGAAGGAATCTTATATGTCCTTCTGAAATTGGCTCTGTCCATTCAGCAGTTTCAAGTGAATGTGTGAATCAATAATTTGTTCCTTTTATTGCTGCAGTTTAACCAGTCACATGTTGAAGAACATCTGGTCTGTTTCCAGTTTGGGGCTATAATGAATTAAGCTGTTACAAATATTTGTGTACAGGTTTGCATGAACATAAGTTTTTATGCATCTGGGATTATTGCTCAAGAGCAAGTGTTGGTTGCCTGGTTTAGTTTTGTAAGAAACTGTCAAATTGTTATCCAGTCTAGCTGTATTATTTTGCATTCCCATCAGCAATGTATAAGTGATCCAGTTTTTCTACATCCTTTCCTGTATTTGGTATTTTCACTTTTTAAAAAAATTTTAGCCACTTGAGTAGGTGTGTAGTGACATCTCATTGTGATCTAAGGTTGTATTTTTCCATGGCCAATGAGGTGAAACATCTTTTGATGTGCTTATTTGCCATCTGTATATCTTCTTCAGTGAAATGTCTCTCTTCATGACTTTTTTTTCATTTTCTAATTGGATTTTTTTTAACCATTGCATTTTGGGAGCTCTTTATATATTCAGCATACTAGTCTTTTCTTGGATATGTAGTTTGCAAATATTTTCTCCAGCCTGTAGCTTATCTTTTCATCCTCTTAAGGTCTTTTGAAGAGTAAAAGATTTAATAAGGATGACGTCCAATTTACCACTTTTTTTTTTAGTGGATTATGCTTTTGGTGCCAACCCTAAGAACTATTGCCTAGTCCTAAATTCTGAAGACTTGCTTTCTTTTATTTTTTTTCAATCTCTTATAAGTTTCTTTTTTTTAGTTTTGTCTTCTACAATTTTTTTTAATTGAAATTCAGTTGCCATACAATGTTATATTAGTTTCAGGAGTACAGCATAGTGATTATTTTACATGATACACCTACATTCATAGTCTATATTGACTTAAGCTTGTATAAGGGTGAAGTTAAGTTCAAGACTGATACTTTTTTAAGTCTATGGATGTTCAGTTGCTCCAGCATCATTTGTTGAAAGACTATATACTTGCCCCATTAAACTGCTTTTGCTTATCAAAAATCATTTGTGCCATAACACTTAATAAAATATTTATACATTTATACATAAACTTTCATTAATCTTGGAAACATGCTAAGTAAAAGATGTTAGATGCAAAAGGCCACACACAGTATTCAATTTATGTGAAATATCCAGAATAGGAAAATCTGTAGCAACAGAAAGTAGATTAGTACTTGCAGTGGAAAATGTGGGAAAAGAGTGAGAAATGACTATATTAGGGTATAAGGTTTCTTTTTGGAGTAATAAAAATGTTCTAAAATTAGATACTGATGATGGGTGCACAACTCTGTGAATATATTCAGTACCACTGGATTATATAACTAAAAGGGTGAGTTTTGTGGTATGTGAATTATATCTCAATAAAGATGTCATAAAAATAAAATAATTAGGCATATTTTTGTGGGTCCACATGAAGTTGTCTATTCTGTTGTATTGATCTGTGCATGTATTGCTCTGCCAATGTCACATAGTATGATGTTAGCAGCAGGTATTTTGTAGATTTTTTTTATCAAGTTGAAGAACTTCCTCTCTATTCCTAATTACTGAGTTTTTTCATATTTATCTGTTGATATGGTATATTTCCATATTAATAATATAATCAACCATATTAATTGGTTTTCAAATGTTGAGCCAGTCATGCATACATGGAATAAGGCTTACATGGTCATGGTGTATAATTTTACTCAATGTTTGCTTCAATTTGTTATTATCTTTTTTGAGGTAAACATTACACAACATAAAACTCACCATTGTAAGCCATGTTCAAATGTACAATCAGTGGCTTTTAGTACATTCACAATCTTGTATAAACATCTCTACTACCCAATTCCAACGATTTTCATCACCTCGCAAATAAACACAGTAGCCATTGAACAGTCACTCCCTATTTCTTCCTTCCCCCAGCCGCAGGCAACCACTAATGTCCAAATTTATAGATATATAGGAAGTACATTTCATGTAAATGGAATCATACAATATGTTTTTTGTGGCTGGTTTCTTTCACTTAACATAATTTTTTCAAGGTTCATCCATGTTGTAGTATGTATCAGAATTTCATTTCTTTCTATGACCAAATAGTATTCCATTCTGTCAAAATACCACATTTTTGGGGTGCTTGTGTGGCTTAGTCATTTAAGTGGCTGACTCTTGATTTTGACTCAGATCATGATCTCAGGGTCCTGGGATCAAGCCCCACATGGGGCTCCATAATCAGCAGGGAGTCTGCTTGAGATTCTCTCCCTCTCTCTCTGCCCTTCCCCCCACTCACTCATGTTCTCTCTAATAAATACATCTTTTAAAAATGTCACATTATATTTGTTCATTCATTTATTAATGGACATTTAGGTTGTTTCTGCCATTTGGCACATGTAAATAATAATACAGCTATGAACATTCATGTCCAAGTGTCTATTTGAGTCCCTACTTTTACTTTTTTTGGTTTTACATCTAGGAGTAAAATTGCTGAATCATATGGTAATTTCATGTTTAACTTTTTGAGGAACTGCCAGAGTTTGCCATAGTGACTGTTATATTCCCACCATCAGTGCCCAGTGATTCCAATTTCTCTATATCTTAACAAAAACTTGTTATTTTCTGAATTTTTTTTACTTAAATGTTAGTTAACATACAGTGTAGTGTTGGTTTCTGGAATAGAATTCAGTGGTTCATCACTCACATACAACACCCAGTGCTCATCAGAGCAAGTGCCCTCTTTAATACACATTACTCCTCTAGCCCATCCCCCCCATACAGCTCACTCCATCAACCCTTAGTTTGTTCTCTATCATGAAGAGTCTTTTAGGATTTGTTTCCCTCTTTCCTTTTTTCTTTTCCCCCTTCCCATATGTTCATCTGTTTTCTGTCTTAAATTCCGCATATGAGTGAGATCATACAGGATTTGTCTTTCTGTGACTGACTTATTTCACTTAGCGTAATGCTCTAGTTCCATCCATGTCATTGCAAATGTTAAGTTTTCCATTTTTTGACAACTTGAGTAATATTCCATTGTGTGTATATGTACCATATCTTCTTTATCCATTCATTAATTAGTGGATATTGAGGCTCTTTCCATAGTTTGGCTGTTGTTGATAATGCTGCTATAAACATTGGGGTACATGCACTCCTTTGAATCTTTATTTTTGTATCCTTTGGGTAAATACCTAGTAGGGCAATTGCTGGATCTTAGGGTAGTTCTACTTTTTAACTTTGTGAGGAACCTCCATACTGTTCTCCAGAGTGGCTACAACAGTTTACATTCCCACCAATAATGTAAGAGGATTCCCCTTTCTCTGTATCCTTACCAACAACACCTGTTGTTTCTTGTTTTGTGAACTTTAGCTATTCTGATAGGTGCAAGGTGGCATCTCATTATGGTTTTCATTTGTATGTCCCTGCTGATGGGTGATATTGAACACCTTTTCATGTATCTGTTAGCCATCTAGATGTCTTCTTTAGAAAAGTGTCTATTCATGTGTTCTGCCCATTTCTTAACTGGATTATTTGGTTTTTGGATGTTGAGTTTGGTAAGTTTTTTATAGATTTTGGATACTAACCCTTTATTAGATATGTCATTTGCAAATATCTTCTCCCATTCCATTAGGTGTCTTTTAGTTTTGTTGATTATTTTCCTTCCCTATGTAGAAATTTTTTATGTTGGTGAAGTCCCAATAGTTCATTTTTGTTTTTGCTTCCCTTGCCTCCAGAAACGTGCCTAGTAAGAAGTTGCTACAACCGAAGTCAAAGAGGTTTCTGCCTGTGTTCTCCTCTAGAATTGGGTGGCTTCCTGTCTCACATTTAGGTCTTTGTTGTAGAGACTTTTTTTCACTGTATATTCTTTCCTGCTTTGTCAAAGATTAGTTGACCATATAGTTGTGTTGTTGTTGTTGTTGTTGTTGTTGTTGTTGTTTAATAGCCATCCTAATGTGTGTGATGTGGTATCTCACTGTATTTTGATTTGCATTTCCCTAATGATTAGTAATGTTGAGCATATTCATGTATGTCTTTGGAGAAATATCTACTTAAGTCCTTTGCTGATTTTTAATTGAATTGTTTGCTTTTGATTTGTTGAGTTGTAGAAATTCTTTATATATTTTGGATATAGTTTTCTGGGTGATAGGTATTTTGTATTCCATTATATATTCGTTAGCTCTGTTCTGGGCTACAATTAAATTTCTAGAAAACTGGTCCTTCAAGTACTGCTTTTAAAATTAGTTAGATGCATACAGACTAACCTCAGTCTAGTACTAATTATTTACTACTCTTTAGGCAATACCATATTGGTTATTCTGCTTAGTGCCTTATGAATTATGACTTTTATTCTAGCTGACACAAACAGGCATTATTCCTATGTGATCATTGGGTGTAGTTCCCTCTAATCCTTTTGGACGTTTTTCCTCCCTGGTCTTGGGTAGTCTTCTCACATTCAAGGTACTGGCAGTGATGCCTGCTGGATACTCAAATGGAAACCTTTAAGATCTCCAGGACTTTCTTCCTGTGCTGCCCTTTCTCCTTTCTATCCCTATCTCCTGTACTCTCTCCTGTGAATAAGAGCATGAAACCTTGGTCTTCTCATACTCTCAGTTCTGTCTTCTCAATTTCAGAGTCTTCCAACTGGTAACTGGATTCTTTCTGCACTGCAGTCTGGAAATTCTCTCATAGCACTAAGCTGGGGGCAGTCAGTGGGCTTATTTCATTTGTTTCCAGTCTCACTGGGATTATTCTCCTTTGTTGTCTGATGCCCATGGTCTTGAAATCCTTTGTTTTATATATACATATACATATATATATATTTATATTTATATTTATATTTACTTCTGGTCAAGATGGAGTAACAGACTATAACATTTATTTATATATATATAAATAAATTTATATTTATATTATAAATTTATATATAAATATATTTATATATA
>NC_081575.1:69421478-69469501 GCF_022355385.1 Mustela nigripes | reverse complement strand
ATATTTATATATATAAATGAATATTTATATTTATATTTATATATAAATTTATATTTTTATATATATAAATAAATGTTACAGGCTGTTACTCCATCTTGACCAGAAGTAAAGCTGTCATATTGTTTTAAATTCTAAATTTTTACTGATAGCTCAGAGAAATCTCTGACCCAAGAGACTTTCCTAAACTTGCACAGCCTCAAGTTCTTTAGAAATATTTAGAAGGTCAAACATACAGATGTAATAGAGAGATCAACCTAATCATCTCAGTTGTTCTCTTTGTTCATTTTCCAGCCCTGTTACTCAATTAACTGGAAACATTTGCCTGTTTGCAAGCTACCCTCT
This sequence comes from Mustela nigripes, assembly GCF_022355385.1. Lineage (NCBI taxonomy): Eukaryota > Metazoa > Chordata > Mammalia > Carnivora > Mustelidae > Mustela > Mustela nigripes. The sequence continues at coordinate 69,469,159 of NC_081575.1, read as the reverse complement.
CAAATTATTATTCTGTGTTGAATAATGTTTATTATTAAATGTGGAACAGAAGTATGTGGAATGTGTCATAGAAAGGCATGATTGCTCCTGCTGTCCCCAACCTCCTATGTTTAAAATAAGCTCCATGCCTCCTAGTTCCCCCAGTAAAATATATGGCTCCATTATTCATGAACTTAAACCTTTAAAATATATTATTTATATTTATATTCTGAAACATCTTTTGAGAGTATCTTAAGTTTACTGCCCACCATGGGAAGTACTCCTTCTGATTTTCTTAGTGTTTCCTAATTCATACCCCTAAAATTTCAGACAGAACTATATTCTTCCAGTGTTTTTGACAGACATGTTTGAGTTCATCTCCCCCATGTTGTTCATATAATGACATGTGATAATATCCCATTTTGATCATCATCTTTTAAAACTGAAGAGAACTCATTCATCTTTTTAATCTATTATTACCACATAGTTACCTTCTTTTCTGTCCTCATACTAATCCCTTCAGTTGTTTCTCTGTTTCTATTTTAAGATATAGCTCCCAGAGTATTGTATATTATATTTAAAATATTTATATCATACTATGACAGAGAAGAATATGTTACCTTTTTCCTTTTTTGAAAACTTCCACTATTTAAAAAAAAACTTTTTAAAGTTTTTAGGACATCACTTATACTTGACATCGCATAGGTTTGATATTGATATCTTCTGGAAATATCCCCACATTTCTTTTTGACTTACACAACTAATTCAAAGCACATCACATTGTAAGTTATTTATATTATTATTCACAAAGTTCATTCCATTATCTATATAAAACTCATCTAGTTGGTATAATTTATTTTATATGTTCAATTTTTATAATTTGCTATAAAGTCAACAAATTAGGATAACATTGTTTTAATGAACACCAAACTTTGAAATAAGGAGATTATAGATGATAGTTACTACTATATCTATCTCAACATGTATATTTTTTTAATTTTGCTTTCAATGCTTAGTATGGAGAAACTCTTAATCCATGCAGATAAATAATTAAATTCCAACAAATTTTAATATATCATCTTAACAATCATAGACCATTATTTAATTAACTAATCATGAAAACTGAAAGAGTACTAGGAACCATTTGAAGTTGAATCATTAACTATCTGACAAGTGCTCATATTCTTTTTTTAAAAAATTCTCATATTCTTAAAAATAAAAGAAATATCCAGAACTCACAAATAAGTACATTAATGATAATATAGTGTGCTAGCATCTTTACTTGTTATTTTACAACTGACCCTTGTAATATGACAAAAGCATGTGTTGAACAGATGTGCACAGTATCAATTTGATGCCAGACAAGTCTTACGTACATATTACCATAGTACTGTACTTGATTTAAAATTTTATATCAGCAGAAATGCCTTGCCCTGTATAAGATGGAAATTATCTTCCAAATCAGACCTACTCAGAAGAATTTAATTGCACAGAAATGGCAGGCCAAGATTTATTCTGAGGTTTGAACAAACAAATTAATAATTAGGTTGTCCTCAACATTATATATTTTGTATAAAACCTAATCAGGTATTTGTACTGATACGTCATGACTTTTATTATAGATTTTAAAATAGCTAAAAATAGTTTTAAATGATTTTGAAATAAAATATTAACAGAACCTGTGAAGCAACTTTGTATCTTAGAGTTTGGGTGAATACAGTTTTAAAATAACTCAAAATCTAAATATTTATTATTATCCTTTGTCTAACTTATTATTTCTCTCCTCAATAAATTCAAATGTTTCTAGTCAGGGACTGTTTTTCTTTACAAAAACTATGAGCCTATTCTCTAATAGCATATGGCAATGGTTTCTTTTGATTCTATTTCATTTTTAAGGCAGGTTTTAGAAACTTACCCAATATGAAGTTTAAGCTTTATAGTTTGTGGTTCTGTAGAGATCTCTAATGAATGTTGGGGATGGGTGGGTATGTATTTTGTTGACAGTTCCTCAGCTATTTGATATGATGCCCATAAATCATAGTAAGCTATACTTTTATAAATGGTAATTTTGATTTCTCACATGTGTTTCTTTAAAAATTATGAGTGAGTGAGACTGCAGTTATTTTAACTATATATATAAAGTTTATCATTTGGGTGTTAGGAGTTGCCATCAGTGAATTTAGTACATCTAACGTGTGTTTCATGAGCCAATTTGGTAATAAAATCTAATATTCTCTAAGTACTAACTCAGAATTTTTGTTTAATCTCTGATAGTTCTTTTTTATCTATGTCTGCATCCTTTTCACTGTGATATTCAAGTGGACCTGTCACTTTCTTGTATGTTAAATGGTATGACCACAGCCATGAACCGAGATAGACTATGTTGTTTCACTTGTAACGCTGTAAGTGGAAAAAGAGAAGTTTTGTAAAATTGCCCCCAAATTAAGCATAAGCCACTTCCATACAGTATAGTTTTATACTACTCAGCATACACACACAGCTACCTAAGGGAAGAAGAATAGCACTGATACTGGCTGCTTAAGTCGATTACACCAAGCCCCAATCCCCTGTACTCCTGTGGAATTGTCCTTCTCAGTCAAGCTTGCCTTAGTAAACTTAAGCAGACCCCTTCCACAGGAAATTAGCACAAACTCCTACGAGCCCACACTACCTCTTTAAAGCCTGAGTTTTAAAGACCAATAGTCTTGACTGGAATAGAGCCAGGAGGACACTGTGTTGTTGCTGGAGAGAAGTCAGGGAAAGAGAAAGAAAGAAAGAGAGAGAGAGAGAGAGAAAGAAAGAACAAACAAACGAACAAATGGAAAGGAAGGAAGGAAAAGAAAAAAGAAAGAAAAGAGAATGGAAACAATGATCTGAAAAACACCTGGGGCATACTGTTGGTAGATTATACCCTATTCTAGAGCCCTTCCTTAAAAGACAGAATTCACCAAGATATCTCTCCAGAAACAAGGGAGCTGATGGTGCCATTTCCCGGCCCTGCCCCTCAACATAAGCACAGAGCCACCTGAGGGAAACAGCTCAGTTCAGACACTGGCTGCCTAATTTGCTTACACCAAGGTTCAAGACCCTGTGCTCTGGCAAGACTACCCTTCTAAGTCAAGTGTGCCTCGGTCTTGTTGTGGCAGGCCCCTCCCCCTGAAGACAAGCACAAAACTCTGCCCACACCAGCATCTCCCAACCAGAGAATTCTGGTGGAGTTGGTGTCGGGTATCATTTTACAAGCAGACCAGAGCACACCTAGGTAAAACTCACCAGATTCAGGCCAGGGACCAAATACTGCCCACAACAGGCAAGGAGAGCCTCTGCAGATGACTGGCCTAAGGGACTGAGCAGCTAAATATCAGGGCACACACAGCAGATGTGAGACACTTCCAGAAGCACCAGGCCCTACACTATAGGACCTCTTCTTCATTAGGCCATCACTTTTAGGAACAGGAAACATAACACAGAGAAGAAGGCAGAGACTTAGACAAAGTGCCAAGATGGAGGAACTTGTCCTGAATGAAAAAAAAAAAAAACAAACAAGATAAGGCCACAGCCAGATAGCTAAGTGAAACAGATAACAGTAGCATGCCTGTTGGAGAATTTAAAGCAACAGTAATAAGGATACTTACTGGGCTTGAGAAAAGAATAGAAGACATGAGTGAGATCCTTACCATAGAGATACAGGAGTTAAATAAGAACCAGTCAAGATGAAAAATATAATAAATGAGATTGGAAATAGGCTGAGACAATGAACAGCAGGCTAGAAGAAGCAGAGGAACAGATCACTGACATAGAAGACAAAATAATGGCAACTAATGAAGCTGAACAAAAGAGAAAGAAGATTTATGGAACATAACAATAGACTTAGGAACTCAGTGACTTCGTGAATTATAATAACATTTATAGTATAGGAGTCCCAGAAAAAGAAGAGAGAAAAGGGGGAAGTAAATTTATTTTAAGGAATAATAGAAGAAAACTTCCCTAATGTGGGGAAGGCAAGAGCCATTCAGAATAAGGAGGCACAGAAAACTCCCATCAAAATCAGGCTAACACCAAGACATATTGTAAGAAAATATACAAAATAAAGAACAAATCTTAAAACCAGTAAGACAAAAGAAGTCCTTAATTTACAAGAGAATACCCATAAATCTAGCAGGAGATTTTTCAACAGAAACCTTGCAAGCCAGAAGAGAGTGGCATGATATACTCAGTGTGGTGAATGGGAAAAATCTACAGCCAAGAGTACTCCTCTCATCAAGCTATCATTCAGAATAGAGAAAGAATTTCCCAGACAAACAGAAACTAAAGGAGTTTATGACCACTAAACCAGCCCTGCAAGAAATATTAAAGGGGACTCTTTGAGTGGAAAGGGTAGACCAAAAGTGAGAAAGACAAGAAAGGATCAGAGAGAATCTCCAGAAACAAGAAAACAAGTGATAACATGGTACTAAATGCATATCTGTCAATAATTACTTGGACTGTGAATGGACTAAACACTCTAATCAATAGGCATAGGGTGTCAGAATGGATTAAAAAAAAAAACAAGAACCACCAGTATGCTGCCCTCAAGAGACATATTTTAGACCTAAAGACACCTGCAAATTGAACGTGAAGGAGTGGAGAAAATTTTATCACATAAATGGATATCAAAAGAAAGCTGGAGTAACAACACTTACATTGGACATAGACTTCCAAACAGTCTGTAAAAAGAGACAAAGAAGGGTTCTATATAATAATAAAGAAGACAATAAGGAAGATATAATAATTGTAAATATTTATATACCCAACAAGGGATCACCCAATGATATAAAACATTAATAAAATTAAAGCACTAATTGACAATAACACAATAATTGTAGGGGATTTTAATACTCCACTTACATCAGTGGACAGATCATATAAACAGAAAATCAACAAGGCAACAATGGCTTTGGATGACACACTAGAACAGGTGGATTTAACAAATGTATTCAGAACATTCCATCCTAAAACAAAATGCACATTTTTTCAAGGGCACATAAAACAGTCTCTGGAATAAATCACATATTAGGTCACAAAACAGGCCTCTACAAGTACAAAAAGATTGAAATCATAACATTTACCTTTTCTGAACACAATGCTGTGAAACAAGAAGTCAACCACAAGAAATAATTTGGAAAGACCACAAATATCCAAAGATTAAATAACATGCTACTAAACAATGGATGGGTCAACCAGGAAATCAAAGAAAAAAATACATGGAAGCAAATGAAAATGATAATACAGTGGTCCAAGTAAACAAAATAATAGAAAAATTCAGTGAAACCAGGAGCTGGTTCTTTGAAAAACTGAACAAAATTGATAAATCTCAAGTCACATTCATGAGAGAGAGGGAGAGGACTTAAATAAACAAAATCAGAAATGAAAGAGGAGAAATAACAACTGACACCAGAGAAATACAAAGAAAATATTATGAAAAAATTATATGCCAAGAATGGAGAAGATATTTGCAAATGACATTACAGATAAAGGGCTGATATCCAAGATCTATAAAGAACTTCTCAAACTCAACACTCAAAAAAAAAAAAAAAACAGTCAAAAAATGTGCAGAAGACAGAACAGACACTTCTCCAAAGAAGACATACAAATGGCTAACAGATACATGAAGAAATGCTCAACATCACTAGCCTTCAGGGAAATACAAATCAAAACCACAGTGAGATATCACCTTATATCAATTAGAATGGCAAAAATGAACAAAACAGAAAACAGCAAATGTTAGTGAGGATGTGAAGAAGGGGGAACCCTCTTACACTGTTGGTGGGAATGCAAACTGTTACAGCCACTCTGGAAAGCAGTATGGGGGTTCTCAAGATATTAAAAATAAAGTACCCTTAAACCCAGCAATTGCATTTCTAGGTATATACCCAAAGATACAGATGTAGTGAAAAGAGACACCTGCACCCCAATGTTCGTAGCAGTAATGTCCACGTAGCCAAACTGTGGAAGTTGCTGAGATGCCCTCCAAAAGATGAATGGATAAAGAAGATGTGGTACATACATACAATGGAATTTTTTTAAAAGATGTGATTTATTTGACAGAGTGATCACAAGTAGGCAGAGGGGTAGGCAGAGAGAAGGGGAAGCAGGCTCCCTGCTGAGCAGACAGCCTAATGTGGGGCTTGATCCCAGGACCCTGAGACCATCACCTGAGCCAAAGGCAGAGGCGTAACCCACTGAGTGACCTAGGTACCCCTACACAATGGAATTTTATTCAGCCATCAGAAATGATGAATACCCACCATTTACATCCACATGGATGGAACTGGAGGGGATTATGCTAAGTGAAGTCAAGCAGAGAAAGACAATGTGGAACATAAACAGTAGCACAGAGGACCCTTAGAGAAAGGGAGGGAAATCTGAATGGGGAGAAATCAGAGAGGCAGATGAACCATGAAAGACTATGGACCCTGGGAAACAAATTGAGGGTTGTAGAAGGGAGTGGGTTGGGGAGAGGGGGTAACAGGGTGATGGGTATTAAAGGGGGCATGTGTTGTGATGAGCACTGGGTGTTATATATAACTAATGAATCATTGAATAGTACATCAAGAACTGTATAGTGGCTAACAAAACATAATAATAAAAAATTATATGCCAACAAGTTGGGCAACCCAGAAGAAATAGATAAATTTTTAGAGACATAAAACCTACCAAATCTAAAGCAGGAAGAAATGGAAAATTTGAACAGACCAACTACCAGTAAGGAAGTTGAATTGGTAGTCAATAAACTTCCAGCAAACAAAAGTTCAGGATCAGATGACTTCACATGCAATTTCTATGAAACATTTAAAGAAGAGTTAATACCTGTTCTTCTAAAACTGTTACAAAAATAGAACAGGAAGGAAAACTTCCAGATTCATTCTGTGAAGCCAGCATTACTCTAGTACCAAAACCAGATAAAGAATACACTAAAAAGAACCACAGGCCAGTATCCCTGATTAACATGAACATGAAAATTCTCAATAAAATACTAACACAGCAAATGCAATGATACATTAAAAAAATACCTCACCATGATCAAGTGGGATTGATTCCTGGGTTGAAAAGGTGGTTCATTATTCACAAATCAATGTATTAAACCACACTAATAAAAGAATGATAAGAACCATATGATCATTTCAATAGATGCAGAAAAAGCTTTTGACAAAGCACAATATCCATTCATGATAAAAGCCCTTAACAAAGTAGTTTTGGAGGGGACATACCTCAACATAATAAAGACTATATGTGAAAAACCCACAGCTAATATCACTCTCCATTGGGAAAAAACCTAGTGCTCTTCCTTTATGGTCAGGAACAAGACAGAGATGTCCATTCTTACCACTGTCATTTAACACTGTACTGGAAGGCCTAACCAGAGCAACCAGAAAACAAAAAGAAATAAAAGACATCCAAACTGGCAAGGAAGAAGTAAAAACTTAACTACTTGCAGATGACATACTTTATGTAGAAAATCTGAAAGACTCCACCAAAAAATTGCTGGAACTGATAAATGAATTCAGTAACATTGCAGAATACTCAATCAACATACAGAAGTCTTTTGTGTTTCTATACACTAATAATGAAGCAGCAGAAAGAGATAAGGAATCAATCCCATTTACAATAGCACCAAAAACAAAATATCTAGGAACAAGCCTAACCAAAATAGCGAAAGACCAGTACTTCGAAAACTAAAGAACGCTGATGAAGGAAATTGAGGAGGACCCAATGAAATGGAAAGACATTCCATGCTTATCAATTGGAAGAACAAATATTGTTTAAATGTTTATATAACCTAAAGCAATCTATACATATAATGCAATCCCTGTCAAAATACCAACAGAATTTCTCAAATAACTAGAAAAATAATACTAAAATTTGTATGGAACCATAAAGGGTTCTAATAGCCAAAAGAACCTTGAAAAAGAAAAAGCTGAAAGCATCATAATTCCAGACTTCAAATTATATTACAAAGCTCTAGTAATCAAAACAGGATGCTACTGGCACAAAAATAGATACACAGATTAATGGAACAGAATAGAAAACCTAGAAATGAACCCACAATTATATGGTTAATTCATCTTTGGCAAAGCAAGAAAGAATATGTAATTGGAAAAAGATAGTGTCTTCAGTAAATGGTGTTGGTAAAACTGGACAGCAACATGAAAAAGAATGAAATTGGGCACTTTCTTATACCATACACAAACATAAATTCAAAATGTATTAATGACCTAAATGTGAGACAGTAAACCATCAGGATCTTAGAGGAGTACACAGGCAGAAGAAACCTCTTTGACATTGGCCATGGTAACTTATTACTTGATACATCTCTTGAGGCAAGGGAAGCAAAAGCAAAAATAAACATTTGGGACTTTAACAAGATAAAAATCTTCTGCACAGCCAAGGAAACATTCAATAGAACTTAAAGGCAATCTATGATATTGGGGAAGATATTTGCAAATGACATATCTAATAAAGGGTTAGTATTCAAAGTATATGAAGAACTTGTAAAACTCAACACCCACAAGCCAAATAATCTAATTTAAGAATGGGCAGAAGACATGAATAGACATTTCTCTAAAGAAGACAGAGCTGGCCAAGAACTGATCATCAGGAAAATGCAAATTAAAACTATAATATGCTATCAGTTCACACCTGTCAGAATGGCTAAAATCATCAGCATAAGAGACAACAGGTTTTGGTCAGGATGTGGAGAAAAAAAAGGATGTGGAGAAAAAGGAACCCTCATACACTATTGGTTGGAATACAAACTGGTGCAGCCATTCTATAAAATAGTATGGAGGTTCCTCAAAAAGTTAAACATAGAACTACCCTATGACCCCTCAATTGCATACTAATGAATACTAATTCAAAGGGATACATGAACCCTGATTTTTATAGCAGCAATATCTACAATAGCCAAATCGTTGAACCAGCCCAAGTGTGCATTGGTTGATGAATTGATAAAAAAGAGGAAGTATATATTTACAGTGGTATATTGCTTAGCCACTAAAAAAGAATGAAATCTTTCCATTGCAATGACATGGATGATGCTAGAGAGTATTATGCTAAACAAAATAAGTCAGAGAAAGACAGATACCATGTGATTTCACTAATATGTGTAATTTAAGAAACAAAACAAATGTACAAAGGGTAAAAAAAAGAGGGATGCAGATGAAGAAACAGACTCTTAACTATAGAGAACCAACTGATGGTTACCTGTGGGATGGGGCGAGATGGGTAAATTAAATGATGGAGATTAGGGAGTGTACTTGCTGTGGTAAGCACTGGGTGTCTTTTGCAAGTGTTGGATCACTATACCATACTCCTGAAACTGATATTACCCTGTATGTTAACTAATTGGAATTTAAGTAAACACTTTTAAAAAGATCAATTAACATTTTTAAAAATGTTTGCAAAAATGCATGTCAAAGTTGAATGTGCAGCATATGAAAAAAGCTTATACCTTTTCTTGTCCAGGGAATGAATTTTTACTTCCAATAAATAAGCATTCTTATAGATATATTCCTCTGTGTGTGATGTATAACTTCTGTCATAAGACACAGGTGGTGTTTTGTAACAAAGTTTAAATTCCTATTCTTGTCCAATTTATATAATGACCATATCTAGTTGAGTTTCTGAGGTTTATCTTTTAATACAAACCTTTTGTATAATCTTGAATGTACAATTTTTTTCAGTGGCATTTAGATTTGTTTATAGCAGTGTAATAGGAAAGTAAAGGTGAAGATGCAGGGATTTTAGAAATGCTGACAAAATTATTTGACTTCCCTAAATATAGTTGAGATTTTCATTAAACATTTGAATTCAAGCTCGTGAACCAAAACAAGAATTTTTATAGCTATAGAAAAATGAAAAGAAGTATGTTTTTATTATTAGTCCATAATATTATTGATTGAGGAAAAAATAACTAGAGGTAGGAGGTGAATCAGATTTCTGAACAGATAAATAGTGATCGGAAATTCATACCACTAAAGATTTAAGAGTCTGAATGCCATGAGGTACTTGTTAAATGTCTCCTCCATGATCTACTTAAACTGTTCTGGCTTGTGTGGTCCTTTCATTTCCTTTCTTGAATAGCTTGCTAAGTAAACTTTCTAAAACTTCTTGTGGTAAACCATGATTATGTCCTATGGTTTCAACAATTGAAGGGTTCATTGGATTTTTATGCTGGCTATTAAATACAATAATCATTAGTTCAAACAAAGTGTAAGATGTCTGGCTATCTATTTTCCTTTACTTTTGAATTGCAGTTAAAGCATTTAAGGCAACCTCCTGTTTGATCCTGTGTCTTGCTATTCCAAGTTTTCTTAGTGATGAAATTGAGCAAACCAATAATTGGCCCATGGAACCTTTAGAATAGTGAGATAAAAATCCTTCCTACGATTTTCTGACCCAAACTTCTATGACAGGAGTCAACAAATATTTTCTCTAATGGACCAGATAGTAAACATTTTGAGCTTTGTGAGCCATAAGGTCTCTGTTAGAGCTACTTGACTCTCTTCTAGTACATATATAGCCATAGACAGTACCTAAAAACATGAGCATAGATGTGTTCCAATAAAACTTTATTTACAAAAACAAGCAGCAACATTTCTTCAAAGAGTATGCACAAATGTCCAACAAGTACATGAAAAGATGTTCAACACTGTTAATCATTAGGGAAATGCAAATCATGATCACTTTGTACCCTACTGGGATGTATGTAATTTAAGAAAAATGGAAAATAATAAATGTTGGTAAGCATTTGGAGAAATTAGAATCCTTTTATATTGCTGGTTGGAATGTAAAATTGTTCAGCCTCCGTGGAAAAACGTTTAGCAGTTCCTCAAAAAGTAAAGCATAGAATTACCATAACCGAGCAATCCTACTCCTCAGTATGTGCCCCCAAACAATTGAGAACAGATATTCAAATACTTGTACACAAAGTGTTCAAATAGTGACTGTTCACAGTAGCCAGTAGGTGGAAATGACCCAACTGTCCATCAATGCATGAATGGATAACAAAATAGTTGTATATCCATATAAAGGAATGTTATTCAACCATAAAAAGGAATTAACCTCAATAGTATTCTGCCAAGTGCAAGAAACCAAACACAAAAGGTCATATATTGTATGACCATATATTGCATGATTCAATTTATATGCAGTATCCAAACAGATAAATTCATAAAGGCAGAAAGCAAATTAATGGTTGTTAGGAGCTATATGAAGGCAAGCTATATGTCTGCTTAATGGGTATGGAGTCTCCTTTGGGAATGATAAAAATGTTTTGGAACTAGTTAACCGTGATTAGTTGTATAGCATTGTGAATGTACTAAATGCCACTAAATCGTGCCCTTTAAAATCCTTAATTTTATATGAATTTCACCTCAATAAAAAAATGCAGAAAGGGTAGTAACACTGATTAGCTATAGTTTGCTGACCCCTGCTCTACCTAATGCATAATTTCCTTCTATTTTCTATCTTTGTGAATTACCTTCTTCTCTGATGTCATATTTTTACTTGAGAATATGTTGTGAAGTAGTATAAAAAGCTTTTATGGCTATGGTGCAACTTGAGTGCCACAAAATGCCAAAGTATGCACCAATAAATTTTTTATCTGAGGAATTTGAGTCACTTTAGTGTATCTTATTTAAAGACAAAAACAAAACTCGTGGTTTCTGGTCTTAATCAAAAATATTTATNNNNTAAGTTACCTATGTATGTATATGTGTGTGTGTTTGTAAATGCTCAAAAATTCTGTACCTGACCCTGAGCTCCTATAACATTTATAATGGAAGACACAAACATTAATAGAACATATACAGGTGAAATCTTGTATCTACATGAATGTTGTGTATGTGTATATATATAGCTAAGATTTTTTACAACTTTATCCTATAGAGTAGGAGTTGGCAAACTATGGCTGTCAGGCCATATCCAACCTACTGCCTTATTTTTGTAAATAATTTTTATATAGCAGCTTTATTCATTGTTTACAATAGTCAAGACTTGGAAACAACCTAAGCTGTCCATTAACAGATGAGTGGATAAAGAAGTTGTGGTATATATACAATGAAATATTATTTAGCAGTGAGAAAGAATGCCATTTGTAACAACATGTATGAACCTTGAGGGCATTATGCTATGTAAAACAAACAGAAAAAGACAAATATAATATGATCTCACTTATATATGGAATCTGAAAAAAAACAAAAATGAAATGAAATGAAGTGAAAAATAAAGAAAAAACCAAGTTCGTAGACACAGGTAATAGATTGATAGGTGGGGGGTGGGGAGTGGATGAAACTGGTGAAGGGAGTCAAAAGGTAAAAATTTCCCACTATAAAATAAATAACCCATGAATATGTACTGTACAGCATGGTGACTATACGTAATATTATTGTATTGTATTATTGAATAATGCTAGGAGGGTACATATTAAAAATTATCATAAGAAAAAACTTGCAACTATGTATGGTGACAGATGTTAAGTAGACTTGTAATGATCATTTTGCAATATATACAAATATTGAATTATTATGATGTATACCTGGAATTAATGTTACATGTCAATTATACCTCAATAAAAACATGCTCTATAAAAAAGAAAAGCATTTGACCATAAAAAACAGCAACTTTATTGAGATGTAATTGAGATATAATTCATATATTATATAGTTTACCCATTTAAATTGCACAAGTAGGTGACTTTTAGTAGAGTTCTTAGTAGAGTTGTGTAATTGTTACCACAATCAGTTTTTAGAACATTTCATCACCCCCACCAAGGAAGCCATTAGCAGTCACTCCCCATTTCCCCCTAAGACCCCCATCTCCTGACAACCACTGTTTTGATTTCTGGTACTATAGATTTGTCAGTGATGGACCTTCCATGTAAGTGCAGTCATACAACATGTGTCATCCGTGACTTCTTTCACTTAGCATAGCATTTACAGGGTTCACCCATGTTGTAGCATATATTAGTACCTAATTTCTTTTTATGGCTTAAGAATAGTTTATTGTTATGAAAGTACATTTTATTAATCTATTCATCAGTTCATGAACATTTGGGTTGTTTTCTTCTTTTGGCTACTATTAATAATGGCTCTAGGAAATTTTGTAAGCAAGTTCTTGTGTAGACTTATGTATTCCTTTCTGTTATATAAGTAACTGGAAGTAGAATGATTGGAGTATATGTTAACTCTGTGTTTAACCATTTGAGGAACTGTCAGATTGTTTTCCAAGGGGGCTGCACCATTTTACACTACCACCAGCAGTTTATTAGGGTTCTTGTTAGTTTCTCCACACCCTCATCAACACTTTTTATTACTATCTGTCTATAAATAAAGTGTTATTGGAACACCACCACACCTAGTCATTTACAAATTGTCTATGAATACTTACAAAGTACAGTGGCAGAGTTGAGTTGCCACCTGCTGCTGTGGAGGTATTCTTACATAGTTGAAGTTAATCATGTTTTGAATATGTTAGTGACATTTGCTAATTAGAGGGATTCTCTAGTACATTCTTTCTGTTACTCTCAAATGGTCTACAGAAATCTGTAGTTGCTTGAAACAAAGTATGCCTGTATAACAAGTATCTAAGATACCTAATTATATCTATTAGGCAGAAAATTGATTCAAAAAGAAGATAATTCAGGGGCACCTGGGTTAAAGCCTCTGCCTTTGTTTGGCTCAGGTCATTCCCAAGGGTCCTGAGATCATGCCCCACATCGGGCTCTCTGTTTGGCAGGGAATCTGCTTCCCTTTCTCTCTCTGCCTGCCTCTCTGCCTACTTGTGATCTCTGTCTGTCCAATAAATAAATAAAATCTTTTTTTTAAAAGAAGATAATTCATAGTTTATTATAAAAAGCTTTGTGATAAATGGTAAAAACACCAGAATCTCAAAATATTAAATGACAGTAAACACAATATCCCAGAACATGTAAAATATGTATCTTGGAGTATCATAGAATGGGGAGGGCAAGGTTAAGTTTTTTTTTTTTAAAGATTTTATTTATTTATTGGACAGACAGAGATCACAAGTAGGCAGAGAGGCAGGCAGAGAGAGGTAAGCAGGCTCTCTGCTGAGCAGAGAGCCCAATGAGGGGCTTGATCCCAGGACCCTGGGATCATGACCTGAGCCAAAGGCAGAGGCTTTAACCCACCGAGCCACCCAGGCGCCCCGGGCAAGGTTAAGTTTTTAAAGCAGGAATGGTTTGGGGAAGGGATTTTCAGGGAAAAGACATGTTAGACTTCTAAGGATAAGGCAGGTGCTAAATCTTAGAAAAATCTTCACCCCTCACTTGTTCCCAGAAGCAGCTACAGACAAGTCACCCCTGCCTTGTTTTCCATTCAGGGTGCCAAATACAGACGGGTGGCTAGAGATTTGGAAAGCTGCTGTCTAGATGATTTGTTCTTTTTGATAAAGGAAAAGACTATAAATTAGTACTACCAAGGTGGAGAAGGGTGTGAATGGGGGAAAAAGTAGAAAGGTCAGTCAATCACACAGAAAACTGTATTTCTTGGGTCCTGAGCAGGGTTTTTTTTTTTTTCCCCCCGCTTTGAATTGTGTGTAAACAAAGAACATTGCACTTGCTAGAAAACATCAAACAGGCATTAAGAAGCCTTAGACTAAAGGGAGAGGGAGAGGTTAAAAAGATTTGCCCACAAGTTATTTTGTTCTTCTGTGGCCACATGAATGTGTAGCTTAAGAACTCTGTTCAACTGTGAGGCACACTAGTGGTGCTTTGTGTAATTACGAAGTGGTATTTGTTTTAAACAGAGGCAATATCATTGTACAAGAGTTGTATTCCTGGAGGATTTGTTAATTGAGGTGTCCCAGTGATCGAGATCTATCTCAAATATATTGTAAGAAATCACGGGCTTAGGGAGCAAGCCAATAAAGCACATGAAACCTGGCTTCTCTATTGTCAGTTAACCACTGAAAAGGCCTCTGAAGCCAACCCAGGACTGGGAGAGCTTGACAACATATCTAAAATATAACCTGTCTGAATTCTCAAACTATTATTGGAGCAAAACAACATGTATATACATACTCAAAATGAAAATGGGTTTGAGTGACTGATATGGGTTACTTTTTACTTCCCTGACTTGTACTGCAGAATTATTTCTTGTATAGAATGAAATAAAGCCACATCAACAAATGATTTTCTGTTGATCATTCACCAGGTTACAGAAATTGTTATATTCTTCAGAATTTAAGTCTTGCTTTGATAGGCATGATCAATAAAGCATTACAAAATAAGGAGTTAACATCAGTATATGTCAGAAATAACTTCATTTAAAATTAAACAGTGGTGGTGGGGGGTGCTCCTGAGTGGCTCAGTGGGTTAAAGCCTCTGCCTTCAGCTCAGGTCCTGATCCCAGGGTCCTGGGATCGAGCCCCACATCGGGCTCTCTGCTGAGCAGGGAGCCTGCTTCCCCCCTCTCTCTGCCTCTAGGCCTACTTGTGATCTCTGTCAAATAAATAAATAGGGGCGTCTGGGTGGCTCAGTGGGTTAGGCCGCCTGGGTGGCTCAGTGGGTTAGGCCACTGCCTTTGGCTCGGGTTGAAAGACCCCCGCCCCCATCGTTAACTAATTAACTGCTCTTTTGTTGTGTAAGAGTACCCCTCCTCCCCTTGCAATGAAAAGACCCTTCCCACAGGGTTGAATTCAATGTAACTGCTCTTTTGCCTTTCTGTAACCGCTTGGCTTTTAGGGCATGACACTTGTCTCCTGTTTGAACAAGATACCCTCTCCTAATAGCCGAGGCATGGTCACGCAGGCAAGGGGGCTGCATGGTCACGTAGGTCCCGTAGACAGTGGGCTGCATAGTCACGTAGACAGGATGTCTTTCTGCTGAGTAATAAGGTCAAACTTCCCCTCTTTGTTTCCCCTTCCCGCCTTTCTCTTCACGCGAGGGGGTCTTCCAAAGCCAATCCGCTAACACCAAGTATGCCTTTTTTCAAATGTTCAAATTGTCAGCCAATCAGCCCCGTATGTACCTGTCTATAAAAATCCTGCACCACCCCAGCCAGGTGTGCTCAGCTAGCAGGAGCTGCTGACCACCCGCAGGCGCGCGCTGACCACCCGCAGGCGCCTGCGTAACAATAAAGAACCTCTTGCTGTTTGCATCCTGTGGCAGTGTTGAATTCTTGGGTAAGGGGATCCGCGGGTCTTTCAGGGTCATGGTCTCAGGGTCCTGGGATCGAGTCCGGCATCGGGCTCTCTGCTCAGCAGGGAGCCTGCTTCCCTCTATCTCTCTCTCTGCCTGCCTCTCCGTCCACTTGTGATCTCTCTCTCTGTCAAATAAATAAATAAATAAATAAAATCTTTAAAAAAAAATTAAACAGTGGGGTTGGGGTTGAGTACACTACTGTCACTGGAGTTAAAAGTTTAAGCAAAGCATTGAAATAGATCTCACTGGATGACAAAGGGATGGTTTATGGAGAAGCTGAAAATTTAGAATATTCTGAATCTCAGAAGAGATTTTTGGTGAGCCACTGTGGTGAACACAATCTAATCTTGTTTCTTAGAGGTAGCAGCAGAATGACCAAACAGAAGGATTAATGAAATTAACAATGATAGTATGTGAAAAAGTCATCTCAGATTTCTTGGGGGCAAAGTTTTCAAATCAATGCTTTAGACTAGCTATTTTTATTTCCTTGCTACCCTTCTTCCTTGTTATTTTACAGTATATCATCCATCCACTGTCACCATTCTATTACAACCTATGTCAGTATAGTTTCAGGCTGAATTTTGAAACCCATTGGCCTTTCTCAGTCCTTATGCTTCCTGATCTCTTTGCCATATTCAATGCAACTTCTCAAAACTATTAATTGTCTTAGTGATACTTGTGCCAACTGAGCTTTCCTTCTGCTTTAAAAAATATTTCTTTTTCTATCCCTCTTTATCTCTTTTTCCTTCCTTTTCTATATTCACTCTCTTGTAAGGCCATCCACCTTTCGGGTTGCAGTTACATAGTCTCTTGTCATAACTTCAGAAAGTAGACAGGTGATTTGTTACCATAGTTAAACATACCAAGCAGCTGATGGCATAGCTTTCCAAAATGGAGAGGGAGAAATCAAGTCAAATAAGTGCTTTATGATTTGGTAAGTGTTAAAATAATGTACTAATTTGGATCTAACTTTAATATAAGTTTCTGATACGCAGGCCTGTTTTAGAGCCCTTTCGAAGATGTTTTTCTAGGTTTATTCTGTCAGCACATTTTGAGCATCCCAAGTGTTTTTTGCTTATCGTGTGGTGGCTGCTTAACTAAATTATCTAACCCTTAATACACCCTGATATCTCTGATTAGTGAGTATTCAAATGAAGTTGGTGAATGAAAAATATAAAGGTAGCCTAGGAAGTAAATGGGACCTGTACCATGAGAAAGCATTTTATGTTTTCTTCTGTCAAGATGTGTGTGTGTATGTGTGTGTGTGTGTGTGTGTGTCTGTGTGTGTGTGTGTGAGAGAGAGAGAGTTCAGATTATACTTTTGCCCATTAAGTTGCTTAGCTATATGATTTGTTTAATCCTAGTTCAGTTGATAGCACATTAATCAAGAAAGAATATTCAGTGTGAGAGCAACTCAGTGACTGAAATATCCTGCTGCCAGGAGTCCCTTATTATATGTAACATGCCTTCTATGTTTAATAAGACTATTTAGACTCACAAGTATAACAGAACAAAGGATGAGTCACCTGACAACCAACTTTTGTTGTTGTTTCCTCAACTTTGTATTATATTACAGAATTATATGTTTAACATGAACCAGCATCTGACTGTCTTTTTGGAGTAAGTGGAGCAAAACTTCTAGATGGTTTACCCTGCACTATAATATTTAAATATACTACTAGTGCCAGCTGTTCACCTGTAGTCCAAAGTGCCTTGTAGAATTTCCTGGATGAATTGAAAATTTTGGTAGCCAGTGATTTTCTTATTACTTATTTTTGGTTTAGTCAACATATGCTCTAAAATTGTGTAATCTTTCTACACATATACCCCCCAAGCCAGCAAATGGAGTAGTATATGTGAGTGAATTATAGTGCTTTGCTTTTCATTTGAATAAAATACTGCCTTTGGAATGGCATATATGCTTGTACTTAATTTATGACAGAGAAGATTTGCCTCTTTAAGATTTTTCACTCTTTTTGTTCTGGAAAATTCAAACATGTACACATAATAGTACAGTTGCCACCCCATGTATGTATATACATCATATAGCTTCAACAAAGTATCAACCCCTGATCATTGTTTTTAAATTTGGATTTATAAAATTAGAAAATAATTATGGATTCTCTATTTACATCTAGGAACTTGATAGAATTTACAGATAATTAGGAAGTTCTGAGATAAGAGTAATAATAACAAATATTTACATATCAGTACCAAGTCCTTTTTAAATGCTTTACTTTATTAGATGCTTGATTCTCACAAAACCCCATTTCATGGGCATTAGATTATTATAATTTTACAGATAAAAAATAATCTGAGGCACATAAATATAATGAGTCTAAGGTACCCCACTTGTGACAGAATTGGGGTTTGATCTCAGGAAACCTGGCACCAAAAATCTATGTTTTCTACCACAAAATGGAGAATAACAGAAAAAATAAATGTGATATCCAATTGAAGGTCGGTCATAAATGAAGGCTGAATCATATGAAATTATAATGTACGCCAATAGGCAAATTCTAATTTTATAAAAATCTGATTAGCTCAACTTTTTTTTTTTTTAAAGATTTTTTATTTATTTATTTGACAGAGAGAAATCACAAGTAGATGGAGAGGCAGGCAGAGAGAGAGAGGGAAGCAAGCAGACTCCCTGCTGAGCAGAGAGCCCGATGCGGGCCTCGATCTCAGGACCCTGAGATCATGACCTGAGCCGAAGGCAGCGGCTTAACCCACTGAGCCACCCAGGCGCCCAAGATTAGCTCAACTTTTTAAGGCTCTATCTGGTTCACAAAATAAAGACATACCTGTAGATTGCAAGGGAACCCAATTAAGATGGCAGAAGCCCTCTCATATGAGTTTTATTTTTAGTCCGCATTCTATCATGTTGTATCATCTTTGTCAGTTTCAGTCTTTTTAACTAAAAGAGACAAAATACACTCCAAGTGGCCTTAACAAAATAAAGTATTTTTACATATATCTTGGTAAGGGGCTCACTATTTACGCCTGTCCCTCCTGTGTATTTTTCACTCAACAAATATTTATTTTTATTTTTTTTAAGATTTCATTTATTTATTTGACAGACAGAGATCAAAGTAGGCAGAGAGGCAGGCAGAGAGAGAGAGAGAGAGAGAGAGGGAAGCAGGCTTCCCGCAGAGCAAAGAGCCCGATGCGGGGCTCGATCCCAGGACCCTGAGATCATGACCCGAGCCGAAGGCAGCAGCCCAAACCACTGAGCCACCCAGGCGCCCCTCAACAAATATTTATTAACTGCTCTTCACTCAGAAATGTTTGAGTTGAAATCTGAAAGATGAATAGGAGTTTAACTAAACAAACAAAGGAGTGACTAGGAGATATTCTGGACAAAAGAAACACCTGTGCCAAGTCTCAGTAGCATAAAAAAATCATGGTATACTCAAAGGACTGAAAGAAGACTGGGGTGGCAAGCACAGAGAACAAAGGGAAGAGTGACTTTTTTCTTTTAAAGAACTTTGTTTGCAATAGAGGCAGAGGTCAGACTGCAGGGTTTTGTAGGCCATAGTGAGGGTTTTAGCCTTTAGCCTAATTGTAATAGGAAGCTATTGAAAGGCTTTAAGTAGGGGAATACTGTGATCAGCTTCTCATTAATTTTTTAACTTTTTATTTGTAAATAATTTAAACTCACAAGCTTCAAAAATAGTACAAGGAGCTTCATACCCTTTACCCATATTACCCAGTGATAAGATCTGAAATAACCATAGCACAATTACCAAAACCAGAAAACTAACATTGATATGATACTAATAACTAAAGTATAGACCTTTTTTGTATTTCACTAGTTATAAGTGTTTAAGAGATCCTTTTGGCGACAGTAAAGAGAATGAATTGAAGGACTAAAGTGTATGTGGGGAGACCAGTGAAGCGGCTATTGAAATTGATGAGATGAGATGGTTTTAGCTCAAAATAAGGTGTTGGCAGTGAAGATGCTGAAAATTAGATTCACTAGATATTTAGGAGGTAAAAAAGACTAGGTGATTTATTTTATGGGATATTGAGGTGGGGGGAAGGTAAGGATAACATCTAGGTTTCTGGATTGGAGAAATGGTAAAAGGTGGTATAATTAACTGAGATACGAACTAGATTTGTGGGAGATGTTAGAAGCTCACCCTTGGATAGACGGAACTGTTGAGTAGGAAGTTGGATATGAAATTCTGAAGCTTGAAAGAGGGCTATGTAGTATTCTGCAGTATGAATGTACTGTGACATACTTATTAGCTCTATCTTATTAGATATCAGAATTGTTTCCAAGTTTTTCCTCCTATAAACAGTGGTACAGCAAACTTAATTGTAGCTACATCTTTGTGTATATCCTTAATTATTTCCTCAGAATAAATTTTCAGAAAGATAATTTCTGGGTTAAAGAATATGTACATTTTATTGTTAATACCTTTCTCTAAATCATTAAAAACAAAATGATACCTCATTAGCAGTTTTTAAGCTAGAATATTTAATGTGGGAAGGTATTGAGAACTTCTAGTAGACTGTAATATTACTTCTAAGCAACAGGAGACATCGTAACAAGTCAAAAAAGTTTGTGGTGCTATCTGTGGAATCAGTAGGTAGTCAGGCATGGGACAAAATTCAATATTCCAAGAGAGGCTGGTTAATAGAAGCCTGGTTAATAAAAGAGACTGGTTAATAACAGAAGGGAACTGAGACTTTGGGAGCTTGGGAAGATGATGGGGTAGGAAGACCCTGAGCTCTCTCCTTTACACATTCACAAGTAGATATCATCCACATCAAAGTAAATAAAGCAGAGAGTGTTCCAAAGACTAACAACAAACTCCACAATTACATACGGAGAAAAGTCTGCATCTGAAAAGTTAGGAAGTTCAGAAAGTTTGAGGGCGGCTGCCCACAGGACAGAAGAAACTGCACACATGGAGAGGGCAGAGAAATGGGCCCTCATACCAAGGAGTTCACAGGGGAATGATTAATCCCCATAATGTTTGGCTTTGAAAACCAGGGGGTTGAATTCCATGAGTTTGTATAATCACTGGGATTTGGAGCCTGGAGCTTTAAAGGTCAACTGACTCAGATGCCAAGCTATAGCTGAGTCCCCACCCTTAAAGAGACAGAAGACTGTATGGAAAAGCAAAATAAAAATGCCAGTTTATACAATACTAGTAACAAATGGGAGATATATCTGAATCTTGCTATTCAGCAAGTTCATGCTGAATTTGGGACATGTTAGGAGGGAGCTGGTAGGCACCATTTTCCTCCCCCACTACCCAGCATAAACACAGAGCTACCTGCAGGATGCAGCATTGCACAGACGCTTGCTTCCTAACCAGCTAGCAGTGCACCATGCCCATGAATTATCCTGAGGACTTGTCCACTCCAGGCCTGCTAGCCTTGGCCCAGGGTTTGGGAAAAATTTGATAGCACATGCACTCTGCCCAGCTGCCAAGTGCCCAGCCACCACCACACACCCTACCCCGCCACCAGATGCATAAGCTGCCACTTGGCACCATGCCTAGCCACACGTCAGCACCCACCATTGCACCCTGGACCCAGCTGCACCCAGCCATTACCACACACTGTGCCCATCCTTGCACTCCCTGGCTGCCCTGACATGCAGCCCATAGCCACCTCAGTGCTTTGGGAGATCTGGGGTAGGACTAGTGGCCTAGCATAAATTTTGCTAACACCCCCACCCCACTCCCAAGTTCCATGGAAGTCAGACACCCTCAGAGCTGGCCTATGGGTCCTGCTAATAACATAGAGATCAAGAACAGCCCATAACAGGCAGAGAGTTAGTGCAGACAACTACACTGAAAAGAAAAGTGACTCAGACACAACAATGGGGCATAAGCAACACACATAGGATGCCCTCCTGAAGTGCCAAGTTCTGATGACTAGGGAACACTGCACAATAGGGCACTATAAGACCTCTTCTTTGATCAGTCACTACTTTCAAAAGCAGAAGACATAGGTGACTTTCATATAGGGGAACAGACATAGGCAGACACAAAGAGGAGACAGAGAAATTTACCAAAATGAAAGAATGGAATAAGGCCAAGGCCAGTGACCTAGGCAAAACAGATATAAGTAATATGCCTGAAAGAGAATTTAAAACAATGAATGTAAGGATATTCTCTGGACTTGAGAAAAGAGTGAAAGACAAGAGTTAGACTCTTAACACAGAGATAAGGGATAACATAGCAGAGATAAAGGCTCAATAAACAAAATGAGAAACACACTTGATGGAATGAAGAAGATTGATGGCTGGAAGAAGCAGAGGAATGAACTAATCACCTGGAAGACAGTAATGGAAAGTAATCAAGCTGAACAAAACTGAGAAAAAAAATTAAGCAGTATGAGAATAGCCTTAGGGAATTCAGTGACTCCATCAAACATAATAAATCCTATTACAGGAGTCCCAGAAAAAGGAGACAGGGAAAAAGGGACAGAAAACTGATTTGAAGAAATAGTAGCATAAAATTTCCCTAATCTGGGGAAGGAAAGAGACATCCAGAGCCAAAAGGCACAGAGAACTCCCAACAAAATCAACAAAAGCAGGCCTACAAGAACACATATTGTAAGTAAATTGGCAAAACACAGTGATAAAAGAATCTTAAAAGCAGCAAAAGAAGTCAATAACTTACAAGGGAAAGCCCATCAGACTACTAAGAGATTTTTCAACAGAAACTTTGCAAGACAGAAGGGAGTGGCATGATATAGTCAAAGTGCTAAATGGAAAAATCTGCAGCCAAGAATATGCTGTTCAGCAAGGCTCTCATTCAGAATAGAAGAGATGGTTTTCCAGACAAACAAACAGTAAAGGAGTTCATGACCACTAAACCAGTGCTCCAAGAAATATTAAAGGGGGCTCTTAGTGGAAAGGAGAGACCCAAAGTAACAGTATAAAGGTAGGAAACATAAAAGCAGTAAAAAGGAATATTTCCGTTAAAAAAAAAATCAAGTAACTCACAAAAAAAGGCGTATATGACACCACAAACCTAAAACATGGGGATGAGAGGAAACAGGAAGGGTTTCAAACAGAAATAACTATCAACTTAATATAGACTGCTATATGCAGAAGATGTTACAAACAAATGTAATGGTAACCATATATCAAAAACCACTAATAAATATGCAAAGAATAAAGAAAAATCCAAATATATCACTAAAGAAAACCAGCAAACCATGAAAGAGAGATAAGAAGGGATCCAAGAGCACCTTCAAAAACAAACACAAAGCAAGTAATAAAATGGTAATAAATGCATATCTATTAATAATTACTTGAATGTAAATGGCCTAAATGTTCCAATGAAAAGACATAGGGTGACAGAATGGATACAAACAAAAACAAAAACAAGACCCATCTATATGCTGCCTACAAGAAACTCATTTTATTTATTTTTTAATAAGTTCAATTAGCCAACATATAGTAAATCATAAGTTTTTGAGGTGTAGTGTTCAGTTATTCATTAGTTGCACATAATACCCAGTACTCGTCACATCACATGTCCTTCTTAATGCCCATCACCCAGTTACCCCATCCCTCCACGCCCCTCCCTTCTGCAAACCTCCATTTGTTTCCCAGAGACCATAGTCTCTCATGGTTTGTCTCCATCTCTGATTTTTCCCCAGTTTTCCCTCCCTTCCTCTGTAGTTGTCTGTGATATTGCTTATATTTCACATATTAGTGAGACTGTATGATAATTGTCATCTGCTTTTATTTCACTTAGCATCATACCCTCCATTTCCATCCATGACAATGCAAATGGTAAGCATTCATCTTTTCTGATGGCTGAATAATATTTTATTGTATATATGAACCACATCTTCTTAATCCATTCATCTATTGAAGGACATCTTCGCTCCTTCCACAGTTTGGCTATTGTGGACATTGCTGTTATGAACATCAGGGTGCAGTGTCCCTTCTTTTAACTACATCTGTATCTTTGGGGTAAATGCCCAGTAGTGCAATTGCTGAGTCATAGAGTAGCTTTATTTTTAATGACTGGAGGAACCTCTATATTGTTTTCCAGGGTGGCTGTACCAGCTTGCATTCCCACCAACAGTTTTTTTTTAAGATTTTATTTATTTATTTGACAGAGAGAGATCACAAGTAGGCAGAGAGGCAGGCAGAGAGAGACAGAGGAGGAAGCAGGCTCCCTGCTGAGCAGAGAGCCTGACTCGGGACTCGATCCGAGGACCCTGAGATCATGACCTGAGCCGAAGGCAGCGGCTTAACCCACTGAGCCACCCAGGCGCCCCCCCACCAACAGTTTAAGAGAGTTCCCTTTCTCCACATCCTTGCCAACATTTGTTGTTCTCTGTCTTATTAATTTTTGCCATTCTAGCTGGTGTAAGGTGGTATCTCATTGTGCTTTTGATTTGTATTGCCCTGATGGCAAGTGATATGTAGATGCATTTTAAAGCTAAAGGCACCTGCAGATTGAAAGCAAAGGAGTGAAGAAACATCTATTATGCAAATGCATGTCAAAAGAAAACCAGCAGAGATTTTGAAACAAAGACTATAACAAGAGACAAAGAAAAATGCTGTATAATGATAAAGGGAACAATGCAACAAAAAGATATAACAATTGTAAATATTTATGCACCACAGGTGGGAGCACCAAAATACATAAAACAGTTAATAACAAACATAATGGAGCTAATTGATAAAAACACAGTAATAGGGGACTTTAACTCCCCACTCACATTAATGGACAGATCATCTAAACATAAAATCAACGAAGAATAAATGACTTTGAATGACACATTGCACCACGTGAATTTACCAGATATAGTCAGAACATTCCATCCTAAAGCAGCAGAATACACATTCTTTACACGTGCACATGGAACATTCCCCAGAATAGATCACATATTAAGTCACAAAACGAGCCTCAACTAATTCAAGAAGATCAAAGTCATACCTTGCATCTTTTCTGACCACAACACCATGAAACTAGAAGTTAACCACAAGAAAAAATCTGGAAGGACCACAAATACATGGAGGTTAAATAACATACTAATGAATAATGAGTGAATCAACCAGGAAATAAAAGATTTTTTTAAATGCATGAAAACAAACCACAAAACACAACAGTCCAAAATATTTGGGAAGCCACAAAAGTGGTTCTAACAGGGAAATTTATAGTAATTCACGCCTACCTCAAGAAGCAAGAAAAATCTCAAATAAAGAATATAATCAGGGCACCTGGGTGGTTCAGTGGATTAAAGCCTCTGCCTTTGGCTCAGGTCATGATCCCAGGGTCCTGGGATTGAGCCCTGCATTGGGCTGTCTGTTCATCAGGGAGCCTGCTTCCCTTTCTCTCTCTCTGCCTACTTGTGATCTCTGTCAGATAAATAAATAAAATCTTTAAAAAAAACTTACATTAAAAAAATGACTATAATCTTACACCTAAAGGATATAGAAAAAGAAGAACAAACAAAACCTAAAACCAGCAGCAGGAAGGAAATAATATTAGAGCAGAAATGATATAGACTGATATAGAACCTAAAACACATTAAATAGATCAATGAAACCAGGAACTGGTTCTGTGAAAAGATTAACAAAATTGATAAACCTCTAGCCACACTTGTCAAGAAAAAAAAAGAGAAAGGACTCAAGTAAAATCACAAATAAGAGAGGAAACATAAAAAATGCCGGAAATACAATTAAAAATATTATGAAAAAGCATATGGCAACACACTGGACAAGCTAGAAGAAATGGATGAGTTCCTAGAATTGTATTAACTACCAAAACACAGGAAGAAATAGAAATAGAAATAGAAATAGAAAATTTAAACAGACCAATTACCAACAAAGAAATTGAATCAGTAATAAAATGGAACAAACAAACAAAAACCCTCCTAACAAAAAAGTTACCAGTAAAGAAACTGAATCAGTAATAAACAAAACAAAACAAACCTCCCAACAACAGAAGATATGAACAGACACTTCTCCAAAGAAGATATACAAATGGCTATCAGACATGGAAAAAATGTTCCTCATCACTAGCCATTAGGGCGATTAAAATTAAAACCACATTGAGATACCACATTACACCAGTTAGAATGGCCAAAATTAGCAAGACAGGAAACAGCATGTGTTGGAGAGGATGTGGAGAAAGGGGAACCCTCTTCCACTGTTGGTGGGAATGCAAGTTGGTGCAGCCTCTTTGGAGAAGAGTGTGGAGATTCCTCAAGAAATTAAAAATAGAGCTTCCCTATGACCCTGCCATTGCACTCCTGGGTATTTACCCCAAGGATACAGATGTAGTGAAAAGAAGGGCCACCTGGACCCCAATGTTTATAGCAGTAATGGCCACAGTCGCCAAACTGTGGAAAGAACCAAGATGCCCTTCAACGGATGAATGGATAAGGAAGATGTGGCCCATATACACTATGGAGTATTATGCCTCCATCAGAAAGGACGAATACCCAACTTTTGTAGCAACATGGATGGGACTGGAAGAGATTATGCTGAGCGAAATAAGTCAAGCAGAGAGAGTCAATTATCATATGGTTTCACTTATTTGTGGTGCATAACAAATAACATGGAGGACAAGGGGAGATGAAGAGAAGAAGGGAGTTGAGGGAAATTGGAAGGGGAGGTGAACCATGAGAGACCATGGACTCTGAAAAACAACCTGAGTTTCTTGAAGAGGCAGGGGGTGGGAGGTTGGGGGAACAAGGTGGTGGGTATTAGGGAGGACACGTATTGCATGGAGCACTGGGTGTGGTGCAAAAACAATGAATACCATTACGCTGAAAAGAAATTTTTAAAAAAGTATAAGAAACATCATTTCAGTAGGCACATAAAAAGCATTTGACAATGTATAATATCCTGTATGATAAAAACCTCAACAAAGCAGGTTTAGAGGGAACATACCTCAATAATGGCCATATATAAAAAACCCACAACAAACATTATCATAAGGAAAAACTAAGATCTTTTCCCCAAAGATCAGGAACAAGACAAGGATGTCAATTCTCACCACTTCTATTCAATAAAGTATGGAAATCCTAGCCACAGCAATCTGATAATAAAAAGAAATAAAAGAAATCAAAATAAATAAGGAAGAAGTAAATGTTCACAGTTTGCACATGACATGATACTCTATATAGAAAACCTGAAAGACTCCATCCCAAAACTGCTAGAATTAATAAACAAAATCAGTAAAATGGCAGGATACAAAAATCATTGTATATATTGGAATATTACTCAGCCATCAGAAATGACACAACATTTGCATCAACATGGATGGGACTGGAGGAGATTATGCTGAGTGAAGTAAGTCAAGCAAAGATAGTCAACTATTATATGGTTTCACTTACCTGTGGAACATAAGGAATAACATGGGGGACATTAGGAGAAGGAAGGGAAAAATGAAGGGGGGAATCAGAGGGGGAGACAAACCATGAGAGACTGCAGACTCTGAGAAACAAACTGAGGCTTTTAGAGGTGGGGGGATGAGTTGGCCCAGTGATGGGTATTAAGGAGGGCACATATTGCATGGAGCACTGGGTGTTATATGTAAACAATGAATCTTGGAATACTACATAAAAAACTCATGATGTACTATATGGTGACTAACATAACAATAAAAAATAATAAAGATACAAAAATCAATGTACAGAAATCAGTTGCATTTCTATACACCAATAATGAAGCAGCAGAAAGAAATTAAAACAATCCCATTTACAATTTCAGCAAACATAATAATATACCCAGGAATAAACCTAAGCAAAGAGGTAAAAGACCTGTGCTCTGAAAAGTATAATGCACCAATAATAGAAATTAAAGGCCACACAAGCAAAGGTAAGAAATTCCATGCTCATGGATTAGAAGAACAAATACTGTTAAAATGTCTATAGTACCAAAGCAATCTATACATTTAATGCAATTCCTATCAAAATACCAACAAGATTTCTCACAGAACTAAAATCAATGCAAAAATTTGCATGGAACCACAAAAGACCCCAAATAGCCAAAGCAATCTTTAAAAAGAAATGCAAAGTTGGAGCCATCAGAGTTCCAGACTTCAAGTTGTATTGCAAAGTTGTAGTGATCAAAATAGTATGGCACTGGCACAGAAACAGACACATAGATCAATGGAACAGAATAGAAAACCCAGAAATGAAACCACAAATATATGGTCAATTAACCTTTGATAAAGAAGAAAAGAATATTCAATAGGAAAAGGACAGTTTCTTCAACAAAAGGTATTGGGAAAACTGGACCACTTTCTTATACCATACACAAAAATTGATAATGGATTAAAGACTTAAGTGTGATACCTGAAATCATAAAAATCCTAGAAGAGAACCTATGTAGTATCCTCTTTGACATCAGCCATAGCAACTTTTTTTTTCTAAATATGTCTCCTGAGTCAAGGGAAACAAAAAGTAAACTGTTAGGACTACATCAAAATGAAAAGTTTCAGCACAGTGAAGAAAACAATCAATAAATCTAAAAGGCAAATTATGGGATGGGAGAAGATATTTTCAAGTGACATGACTAATAATGGGTTAGTATCCAAAATATATAAAGAACTTATAATACTCAACACCTAAGAAACAGATAATCCTATTAAAAATGGGCAGAAGATATGAATAGACATTTCTCCAAAGAAGGCATTCAGATGGCTGACAGACACATGAAAAGATATTCATCATTACTTACCATCAGGGAAATGCAAAACAAAACTACAATGATATATCATCTCACATCTGTCAGAATGGCTAAAACCAACAATACAAGAAAGAACAGGTATTGACGAGGATGTGGCAAAATGGAACTCTCTTGCACTGCTGGTTGGAATGTAAACTAGTACAACCACTCTGGAAGACAGTATGGCGGTTCTTCAAAAAAATAAAAGTAGAAATTTCCTATGATCCATTACTCCCACTACTGGGTATTTACCAAAAAATATGAAAACACTAAACAGAATGGATATTCCTTTATGTTTATTGCAGCATTATTTACAATAGTGAAGATAGAGAAACAGCCCATGTACCCACTGATTGATTAATGGAAAAGTAAGTGGGAGATATATATAGTTACCATTTGCAATGACAAGGATGAAGCTAGAGAGTATAAGAGTAACAAAAGTAAGTCAGTTGGAGAGACAACTCAGAAACAGATAATAATAGAGAAGGAACTGATGGTTACCAAAGGGGAGAGTAAAGGGTATTTGGTTAAATAGGTGATAGGGAGTAAGGAATGCACTTGTTGTGATGGGCACCAGGTGATAAATGGAATTGTTGAGTCACTTTCCTGTACACCTAAAAGTGAATATGACACTATATTTTAACTAACTTGAAGTAAAATTAAAACTTTAAATAAATACATGAAGCAAGGAAACCAAGTGATCAAAGATTCAGTAATTTCTGTTTTTTCCTTTTAATATTTTTCTAGTGGCTGAAATAATTATGTAAAGCTGATACAGATACTAAGATTTCTGAGATGCATTCATACCAGTGCTTCTGTGAACACTCTGAATTAGATGCTTTTTGTCTTTTAGCATTTCAAAAAGATAATTCAAAGATGATTTTTTAAAAACTTATGTTAGAAAAATGGTCCTCAAACCATGCTTAATGACTAACATCAGTGAATTCTTTGCCTGTAATCATCACTGTCCTAATAATCCTATCTTATATCAGTTGTAAAGGATGTGCTTTACTAATATTACTTTGATATAAAGTAGATAAGATTTATGTCTGCTGAAATATATAACTCAAAGTATCATAGAAATCAGAGTTAAAAACACAGTTTACTCTGCTGAGAAGACTGAGGTTTTGATTTAATTTTTGTCTCCACATCTGTGAACTATTATTACAAATGGATGCCAGCCACCAATTCTCTTTCTTTCATGTGAACAAAACTAAAAGGAACAGGCTTAAAGTATATTGGGAGTGTTAAAACAGGCTTAAATTTTATTGAAAGTGTAAGGAAGAAATGCTCAATAACAAGTTTTATTAAATACTTGATCAGTCAACCACAGGAGATAGCTGAATCTCGGTCCTGGGAAAAACCTTATGAAATAAAATAGGCAATCATCTAACATGATTGAGTAGTGGGAATGATATTCATGTAACTAAATGGTCTCTAGAGACTCCTTCCAAATTTTGCAGTCTGTAAAAATAATTTAATTAAGAACTGTTAACCAAAATAAACATATAGCTTTTAATACCAGGTAGAATTGTTTAATGAATGTTCAGTAAGTGTTTACCAAATTCTTATAGAAATATAGAATACCTTGAAGGCTTATTATAATGTTGTCATAGGATCTTTGTTATTGATGTTGTTACTGTTTAAGTTGTAACATTATTCTAATAGAAGAGGAAACTAAGGAACAGAGTTTAAATAATTTGGCTAAGGTCATAAAGTGGCACAGGACTAGAACCTACCTCCATTTTTACTCCTAATTCAGAGCTTTCCATCTCACTGTCCTAGTGACTCTAGGCTTTCTGTCCTGGGCCTGCTTGGAGATGAACATTTCTTTCACAGGGACTTTCTGAAACATCCTAACTAATTCCCTTGAGAAATGTCCTGGACTAACTTAATGTCAAATTCTGATCTGTATCAGAGCTACAAGAAGTAGAGGAGGAGCTTCAGCAACCTTGAAATTAAAAAAACACTCCAGTTTTTTCTGCCTCTGGAAAGGCCTGTGCTGTTATGTATAGTCAGTCTCACCTACTACACTCAAAGGAACCATATCTGCTTTTTTCTCACTACTGAATCTACAGTGACGGCACAGAAAAGGTACTTAAATATCTGTTGAGTGAGTGAATGTATACAAATGAAATTAACCTTCTTAGTTATCAGACCTGTATTGTGGCTTTGGGCCACTCACTGTATGGTTTGAAGTGGCAGGGGTGGGGGTTGGGGTACCAGGTGGTGGGTATTATAGAGGGCATGGATTGCATAGAGCACTGGGTGTGGTGCAAAAATAATGAATACTGTTACGCTGAAAATAAATAAATTTTTAAAAATTTGAGGAAAAAAAACAATAAATGCATTTTTATAGAATAAAAAAAAAAATAAAGTGGGTACATTCTCTCTCTTGCTTTCCAAAATGCCTTGCCAAGATAAATAATTTTTATTTTTTATTTCTTACCTTCTCTGCTTATAAAAGTTAAACAAAGGTGAACTAAACCAAAAACCATTCTACTTTTTCCCAGGTAAGAATCTCCATGTTGGTTTGCCTTTATGGTAAAGCCAAACTCACTTCAACAATTAACAACACATGCTGTTAAAATCAACACCAATGCAAAATGCTTTAATTAAGCAAGGATGGTGCCCAGCATTGCTGGTTGGAATTAAGCAGCTCTGGTGTCTGCTTAAACTCTAACCCAGGAGCACCTGGGTGGCTCAATGGATTAAGCCTCTGCCTTCAGCTCAGATCATGATCTCAGGCTCCTGGGATCGAGCCCCACATCGGGCTCTCTGCTCAGCGGGGAGCCTGCTTCCCCCTCTCTCTCGGCCGGCCTCTCTGCCTACTTGTGACCTCTGTCTGTCAAATAAATAAATAAAATTTTTAAAAAAACCCTCTAACCCAAACATTCCTGCTATATCTGAAAAGTAATCAAAGTTTTACAAATGACAAATAGATATCCTAAATTTATTTACACATATTTGTTTGACTTGGTATACAGTGTGCCCTAATATAGAAAAGCCCAAAATACAAAAATCTGAATTTTCTGATAACCTAATCTAAGGTTTAGGTTACAGCATATCTATCATTTATTGACTACCTACTGTGTGGTAGGTATTATGCTGGAGGATCTGTGTGTTTTTTCTAACCCTCACATAAACCTTATATGATAGGGATTATCCTCGATGTACACACAGAGAAATAATTTGGGAGAAGTTAAGTATTTTACCCATTGTCACACTGTATATAAAACAATTCTAGGCCAGGTTACCTGATTTGATAATGTATGATTTTTCTATTGTACCATCTACCTTGTGTGATGTAGTAGAAGGGACACTGGAAATATAATCAAAATATCTGAATTGCAGAACTTATTCTGCATTGAAGAAGTCACCCAAGTCAGTCTAGACTTCAGTTTTTTCATTTACATAATGGAAAAGATGGATTATTGTCCATGTTAGGGCATGCTTGCAGTGGCAGTATTTCCTAAATGAATAGTCTTAACTTTTCTACAAATGAGAGTATGTGTTATTGGGATTATCAACATAGCTAAAGCCTTTTTGTATTTTGTTGGAAGTGCACGTTTATTCATCTAACAGATACTGGTTGAGTACTTAAAATATGCAAGGCACTGTGCTGAATGCTGAAATGGGGTGGAGAAAAAAAAGTCTCATCTTCACTGAGCTTACAACAATTTAAGGGGAGAGATAAACATCAGAAATCACCAATAAATGTAAAATTTACAACTGTGTTACATGCATCAAAAGAGAGAATATAATGCCATGAAACCATATGATAGCATGCCTTAATTCAGTCATGACAATGATCAAGATTTTCCTGAGGAAGTGAGAAAACTAACATCTGGAGGAAAAGTAGGAGCTAACTAGACAGGGTTGGGAATAGGTAAGCTAGTTCCAAGCACAGGGAATGAAATGTGCAAGGTCCTATGGTAGGAGGGAGCACGGTAAATTAGGACAAATGAAAGGATTTAGGTTTAGCTGGAGTAGGGAGAGAAAGAGGGAGAAAGTGAAGCAAGAGGAGGCTTTAAGGATAAGTAGAGACTAAACCATGCCAAGACTCACAGGCCATGTTAAGAATGAGGTTAAATTCCATTTGCTAATAGAATTTAGATATTTCCATTGTCTAATTTGCTTTAGTCTTTATGAAAAAGAAATGATGCAATTTTATATTGTATACTTATGTTTACCCAGTAGCTTTACAGAGAAATTATGTTGTTATATGCCCTCCACACCTCAACCAATTAAGGGTAAACAGTATTTGGAAATGCGACTGAG
This sequence comes from Mustela nigripes, assembly GCF_022355385.1. Taxonomy (NCBI): domain Eukaryota; kingdom Metazoa; phylum Chordata; class Mammalia; order Carnivora; family Mustelidae; genus Mustela; species Mustela nigripes. Next base: position 69,436,025 of record NC_081575.1, on the reverse strand, counting down.
TAATGAATGACATACAGTTGTAAATGGGAACTAGTAAGAAAATTTTATTTAGATAAGGGGAATTAAAATTGCTGACATGTAGTATCTTAGGAGGATTCAATCCATTATGTATGCAAAATTTAAAATATATTGTGCATTTTTGGGACTACTTTTGTACAAGATAATGTTAAATAAGAAAAATAATACTGTATATGAGTATAAGCTAAAGTGACTGGGACAGGTAAGTGCTGATGGAAGCAAGAGAGAGAACAAATGGCTATGGGCTAGTGTAGTCTGAGAAAACATTATCAAGATGATTAGACTTGAATTCATCCCTGAATACTGGGTAGGATATAGATTACTGGAGAAGGGCACCTCTTCCATGTCTCAAAAACACAAATAATAAATTCAGATTTTGGAGCGTAGAAGGGAGGCAAGTGATTTCTTAGCCTTTACCTCTGCTATCATAATTCTCCCATCCAGGGTAAATAATCTAATGACAGTTGAGGAGTTATTTCCTAAACTAGAACTTGTGTATGTCTCCCTATCAACCAATTCTAATGCCAAACAGTTTCAAAGTTCCTTAGAGGCCATATGGTCTACTTCCTTAAATGAATAGATTGAGAAACAGGCTCCTGAAATGCACTGGATCAGAGCAACCAGTGTCTACACATCTGATCACTAACAGGGAATACTCAAAAAGATATCACTTAAAGAGAGAAGTGGTAGCTCAGGGACATCTGAATGTATCAATATAAAGAACATGAACTTCGAAATCAGAAGATCTGGCTTCCCAATCCTGATATTGCCAAAAACCCTTGAATAGATCACATGAGATCTCTGAACTTAATTTACTTCGAGGATATTTTATTTGAGAAAATCTCAAACAACCTAAACTTTTACCTAAAGGAGCTGGAAAAAGAAGAACAATCAAAACTCCAAACCAGCAAAAGGAAGGAAATAATAAAGATTAGAGAAGAAATAAATGATGTAGAACCTTAAAAAAAATAGAACAGATCAGTGAAACCAGAAGCTTGTTATTTAAAAGATAAATAAAATTAATAAACCTCTACCCAGACTCAAATCAAAAGAGAGAGAATACTTAAATAAAATTACAAATGAAAGAGGAGAAATAACACCACAGAAATACAAAAAAAATTGTAATAGAATATTATGAAAAATTATAAGCCAAGAAATTGGACAATGTAGAAGAAATGGATAAATATCCTAGAAATATATAACCTACCAAAAGTGAAGCAGGAAGAAATAGAAAATTTGTACAGACCAATTTCCAGCAAGGATACTGAATCAGTAATCAAAAAAACTCCCAACAAACCAAAGTCCAGAGCCAGATGGCTTCACAAGTAAATTCTACCAACCATTTAAAGAGGGGTTAATAACTATTCTTTTTAAACTATTCCAAAAATTTAAAAAGGAAGGAAAATTTCCAATTTCATCCTATGAGACCAGCATTACCCTGATCAAAAACCAGATAAACACACCACAAAAAAAGAGAAAAACAGGCCAACACCTCTGATGAACATAGAAGCAAAAATCCTCAATAAAATATCAGCAAACTGAATCAATACATTAAAAAACATTGTGGGCGCCTGCGTGGCTCAGTGGGTTAAGCCTCTGCCCTCCGCTCAGGTCATGATCCCAGGGTCCCCGGATCGAGTCCCGCATCGGGATCCTTGCTCAGCGGGGAGCCTGCCTCTCTCTCCGCCTCTGCCTCTCTCCCTGCTGGTGCTCACGCTCTCTCTCTCTGACTAAATAAATACATAAAAAACATCATTCACCATGATTAAGTGGAATTTATTCCTCAGTTGAAAGGGTGGTTCAATATTTGCCAATCACTCAATGGGAAATCAATAAGGGAAAGTATAAAAACCATATGATCATTTCAGTAGATGCAGAAAAAGCATTTGACAAAGTACAACATTCATGATACTGTGAAACCAAAGTAGATTTGGAGGGAGCAGACCTCAACATAATAAAGGCCTTATATGAAAAATCCACAGATGACATCATCCTCAGTGGTGAAAAACTGAGAGCTTTTCCCCTAAGGTCAGGAACAAGACAAGGATGTCCACTCTCATCACTTTTATTCAACATAGTACTGGAAGTCCTAGCCACTGCACTCAGACAACAAAAAGAAACAAAAGCCATCCAAATTGGTAATTAAGAAGTAAAATTTTGACTACTTGCAGATGACATTCTTTATGTAGAAAATGCTAAAGACTCCACCAAAAAACTACTTGAATTCAGGATACAAAATCAATGTATAGAAATATGTTGCATTCCTATACATTAATAATGAAGCAGCAGAAAGAAAACAATCCCATTTACATTTGCAACAATCATAATTGGGTACATATGAATAAACCTAACAAAATAGTTGAAGGACCTGTATTCTGAAAACTATAAAACACTGATGGAAGATACTGAAGATGACAAATAAAAACGGAAAGACATTCCACACTCATGGATTGAAAGAACAAATATTGTTTAAAGTATCTATATTACCCAAAGCAATCTACACATTTCATGCAACCCCTATCAAAATGCCAACATCATTTTTCACAAGCCTAGAATAGACAATCCTAAAACTTATACGGAATGACAAACACCCCAAATAGTCAAAGCAATCTTGAAAAACAAAACTGGAGGTGTCACAATTCCAGACTTCAAGTTATATTACAAAGCTGTTATGGTATGGTATGGTATGGTAAAACAATATGGTACTGGCACATAAATAGACAAATAGATCAATAGAACAGGATAGAAAGCCCAATAAACCTACAACTATATGGTCAATCTTCAACAAAGGAGGCAAGAATATCCAGTGGGCAAAAGGCAGTCTCTTCAAAAATGATGTAGGGAAAAACTAGACAACTATATGCAAAATAATGACATTGGACCACTTTTTAACACCATACACAAAAGTAAACACAAAATGGATTAAGAACCTGGAGTTCCTGGGTGGCTCAGCCAGTTGAGCATCTGACTTAATTTCAGCTCAGGTCATGATCTTGGGGTTATGGGATTACACCCTGCATGGGGCTCTGCACTGTGCCTAGGGTCTGCTTAAGAGTGTCTGTCTGTCTCTCTCTCTCACTCCCTCTACCCATGCCCCTCACCCACTGTCCCTCAAAAAAAAATGCATAAGGACCCAAATGTGAGACCTGAAAACATAAAAATCTTAGAGCACAGGCAGTAATTTCTCTGATATCAGTTGTAGCAATATCTTTCTAGACATGTCTTTGGGGGCAAGGGAAATAAAAGCAATATTGGCACTACATCAAAATGAAAAGTTTCTTCACAGCAAAGGAAACAACAAAACAAAAGAGAAGTTTGTGATTGAGAGAATATATTTGCAAGTGATGTATCTAATAAAGCATTAGCATCCAAAATATATAAGGAACTTAAAATGCCCAAAACCTAAGAAATAAATAATCTGATTAAATTGGCATAAGACACACATTTCTCCAAGGACATACAGATGGCCAACAGACACATGAAAGGATGCTCAACATCAGTCATCATCAGTGAAATACAAATCAATAATAAGATACCACCTCACACCTGTCAGAATGGTTCAAATTAACAATAGAGGAAACAACAGATGTTGGTGAGGATGCAGAGCACAAGAAACACCCTCTTGCACTGCTGGTGAGAATGCAATCTAGTGCAGCCACTCTGGAAAACAGTAAACAAAAAATTAAAAACTAGAAGTATCGTATCCAGGAATTGCACTACTGGGTTATTTACTAAAGAATATGAAAATGCTAAACCGAAGGAATATATGCATCCCTATGTTTATTTATGTTTTAAATTTTACTTAGCATATGGTACAATATTGGTTTGTGGAATAGAATTTGGTGATTCATCGCTTACATACAACATATACTTACATACAACAACTTACATACACTTACACACAACACCCATTGCTCATCCCAACAAGGACCCTGCTCAATACCCAGCTCCCATCCAACCCATCTCCCACCCACATCCTTACATCAACCTTCAGGTTCTTTATCTTTAAGATTCTGTTATGGTTTGTATCCCAATCTCCTTTTTTTCTTTTCCTCCTTCCCGTATGATCATTTGTTTTCTGTTCTAAATTCCACATATGAATGAGATCATATGGTATTTGTCTTTCTCTGGCTGACTTATTTCACTCAACATAATACATTCTAGCTCTATCCATGTCATTGCAAATGACAAGATTTCATTCTTTTTGATGGCTGAATAATATTCCATTACATAAACACATATATGTAAACAACATCTTCTTTATACATTCATCATTCAATGGACATTTGGGCTTTTTCCATAGTTTGGCTGTTGTTTTACAATGCTGCCATAAACATTAGGGTGCCCATGCCCCTTGTATGTGTATTTTTTATCCTTTGGGTAAATACCTAGTAGTACAATTGCTGGACCATAGAGTAGTTCTATTTAACAATTTAACTGCTTAACTATTTAACTTTTTATTTATTTATAAATAATTAACTATTTAACTTTTTAATAATAATTAACTATTTAACTTTTTTTATTTATTTAGTGCTATTTAACTTTTTGAGGAACTTCCAAACCATTCTCCAGAGTGACTGCACAAGTTTGCATTCCCACCCACAGTGCAAGAGTGTTTCCTTTCCTCTGCATCATTGCCAACACCTGTTATTTCTTGTGTTTTAATTTTAGCCACTCTAACAAGTGTGAGGTGATATCTCATTACAGTTTTAACTTGTATTTCCCTGATGATCATCCACCCCTATGTTAATTGCAGCATTATTTACAGTAGCCAAACTATGGAAGTAGCCCAGGTGTCCATTGATAGATTAATGGGTAAAGAAGATGTGAGATAATACCCACCACCTGGGTATTATAGAGGGCACGGATTGCATGGAGCACTGGGTGTGGTGAAAAAATAATGAATACTGTTTTTTCTGAAAATAAATAAATTGAAAAAATTAAAAAAAAGAAGATGTGAGATAGATATATATCTATATCTACATCTATAGATATATATAGTGCAATAATATGTATAATATCTATATCTATAGATATATATAATGCAATATTTTTTAAAAAACACCAAAAATATTTACAAAAAAACCCAAAATCTTGGCATTTGCAACAATATAGATGGTTCTGAAGAGTATAATTCTAAGCAAAATAAGCCAGTCAGAGAAAGACAGATACCATATGATTTCACTTATATGTGAAATGTAAGAAAGAAAATGAAGGGAGAAAAGAGATAAACCAAAAAATAGACTCTTAACTATAGTGAACAAACAGATGGTTGTCAGAGGAGGAGGTGGTTGTGGAGATAGGTGAAATAGGTGAAGGGGAATAGGAGTATACTTATCTTTTTGAGCACTAACATATGGAACTGTTGGAACCCTATATTGTACACCTGTGACTAGTATAACACTATTCACTGAAATTAAAATTTTTTGAGAAATATTTTTAATATTCCCTCCAGTATCAGAATAGGAATAAGAATAATACTACTTCTACAAATGGGCATAAGGATTAAGTAAAATTATACCTAAAAGTTTTTGTAGTAAAAAAAATTTTGTAAATTATGAGACCTTATGCAAATATAAATTGCTCTCATGACAGGATACACCAATCCAAATTGTATAACCAATGACAGCAACTGTTCTGGCCTTAGAGTTGTATTTTGGCTTCCTCTTTTTTAATTTTCCCTATTTTAATTCATTACTTTTATTATTTATATATTGTATATTTTTTGTATGTCATTTATTAGAGGGATAGCATACAAAAATTCAGCCAAAGGAAAAGACACATACAGCAATGTCAGGGAGTGCTCCAAACATAAAGCTTTTGTTGTCCTCAGGATGAGTTACCCTCCTGGCATCAATACATATCAACACCAAGTATTGACAACCCAGGAAAACTCATTAAGCTTTCATGTCCAGACTTTTTACTGGGTCTTTATTACATAGACTTGATTGATTGATTTATTGATTGCCCATGAGACTGAACTCAGTTTTTAGGTCATCTGATACTACATGACTCAAAGCCTCCATCCTAAGTGATATGGTTTGTCTTTCTAGCATGGCCAGCCCCATTCTAAGAGTCTCAGGTGTTTAATATTTTATCTGCACTCCTTGAAAAAGTTGGATGCATTTAAGGTCTTGCTGACAAAGATCTTACAACAGGGCTATTGATGTCCCCTATGAGTAGCCAGGTGTATTGTATCTCTTTGAAGGTGAAGGCAAACTGCTACTGAGCAGATATTGAAATTGGCACTGAATATTAACCAAATCTATGAATGCAAAATATTTTCTGGTTCCTGGAGTCAGTAATTTTAATATTATTATGTTGGGAGACCTTAATTATGAGTACTATGTCAGCAGGGTGATGGTAATCTACTGTTAAATGTCATTTATTTTTATCAGGTATAGACATTAGCCAAATTCGGCTATTCAAGAGGAAGACAATAGAAATAATGGCCTCTTTATTCAGTAGGCCTTGTATAATGGGTCTATATATTTCTATAGGCCATTTTTTAGTCATATTGGGCCATGTTAACTATTTTAACTATGGCTGGATGGTCCCTTGTGTATTATATTTCAAGCTTATAAGTGTCAATTTTGTTTCAATCTACTTTTTAAGATCTTATTTATTTGAGTGAGAGAGACATAACCAGGGGGGAGGGGCAGAGGTAGAGGGAGAAGCAGACTCCCTGCTCAGCAGGGAGCCTGATGCAGGACTCCATCCCAGGAAGGTATCAAGACCTGGGCCAAAGGCAGACACTTAACCCACTGAGCCACTCAGAGGCCCTCAGTCTATTAGTCTTTAAGTCAGAGCTTCAGTGTCCATTATGAGGTATTTTAGGCCAGGGAGCACCATGAACATGAGGTATTTAGGCAAGGTAAGAGTTTCAGTGGTTAAAGTGAGGCATACCTCTTTGTCCTCTATTTTATGTTTCATAACTCCCCTAAGGGGCATCTTGTTTCTATTTAGTGGGATCTTCAGATATAATTATAACTAGAGACCCAGTATTGATTAAGTCTATGAAGATTTGCCAAGTGGTACATCTTGATAGATGTTAAAATTAATTTAGAACCTAAGTTGTAAAGCAAAGCCAACTGATACCCTGTTTACCTTTCTATTGCATAAATAGTTTTAAGCAAATTTTAGATTTCTAATTGTGGTAAAACCATGGACCTCCATTTTAGTTTCTGTTTTCTTTCCCTTTATCACAGTTTTTGTTTATTTGTTTTTGCCATTATTGGACATGCTTTGAGGGGAAGGACATTCTGTCTGCCCTGCTTGTATTTATAAGTTTGTTCTTCCAGAGGGTCTCAGTTCAGTTCCACCAACGTTAAGGGCCTCTCCCATGGTGATTATTGATTTACTCGGTTTAAGGACCTTGGGCTTAAGTCACATTTGAATTAACCTCTTGGTACATTGACAAGCCATGGCACTAAACTGAACCAGAGTCTTTGTTGTTCCCTTTTGCATTTGTCCAATAGGGTGATGGTGTCCTCTGGACCTTTTTAAAAGGTTAAAATAAAGGATTCACAGCTGATTTTCATAAGGGCCTATGCTACCGGGTGCTGTGGTGTTCCTCTATAACCATGAGGATCAAGATGTTCTTTGGTGAGGTAGCAGCAGAAGCAGTAACAAATGCATTCAATAGGGTCTTAGTGAGCCATCTGACTTTCAGAGTGTGGACTTCAGCATGCCACATGCTGACTACTCTTCTTCACATTACCAACCATCTAATGGGCCCACATATTATACAGCATGAAGTTTTTCTCCTAAACACTCTATAAAATGAGGCCCAGTCCTCATTAAGACAGTCAATAGTCATAGGGTAAGTCTTTTCCCTGAGCCTAGCATCAGCCATGCCTTACATTAAAATCAAAACACATGATTCAATATTAAATACACCAATAGACCCTGGCTGATAGACACAACCAGAGTTACTTTGAGGAGGTTCCCAAACCCATACCCCTATCCTTAAATGTCACTTACTGAAACTTCTGAATTAGGTTGGTTAGATCCATAACAGGCTCAATAGGACTTGGCAAATACAGTATAACACAACATCACACATAGCACAAGTTGGACCACAGGTAGTAGCAATGCTCAAAGTGCACCCTGGCCAGCAGACAGCAAGCCAAAAGCAAGAGAAGATACACCCCCAGGTGGTGATGGTTATTGCATCAACATCCTACTCACAGTACTAGTTGTCTTATAGTTTCCCTGCAAGGGATAAAATCAATCCACTCATCTAAAATGTGGCTCAGGGCGCCTGGGTGGCTCAGTGGGTTAAGCCACTGCCTTCGGCTCAGGTCATGATCTCAGGGTCCTGGGACTGAGTCCCGCATTGGGCTCTCTGCTCAGCGGGGAGCCTGCTTCCTCCTCTCTCTCTCTGCCTGCCTCTCTGCCTACTTGTGATGGCTGTCAAATAAATAAATAAATCTTTTTAAAAAAATGTGGCTCAGACATCAATGATGCTATATAAACACTAAAAGGCTATGAAAACGCTTATTACTCATATAATGAGGTTTTTTGGAGAGAGCAAGTCTGGGTCCCAAGCCAGTCTGAAATGGCTTGAGGAAAGGGAGCGGCAAGTGGCTTTGGCTTTGATGGTGGTTAGGTGATAAGGTTGAAAAGGGGTTTATTGTGCTATGATTTGCATGGTTTGAACTGTCCTGTCAGCATCATGACAAGGAGTGCCCTACATTTTCTTAATAGTTTCCCTGATGGGCAAAAAAGGAAGAGAAGGAGGGATGGGTCTCAAAAACTATCATCAGTATACCTCAAAAATGATGTTAGACTCTTGTAATTTCCATCCCTAAAAATAAATTCCAGCACTACCAGTAGAAGGCAAAGTTGAAGCTTGCAAGCTAAACAAAAGGCTAGCATGAAAAGGAAAATATTTAGAAGCTTTTTATTTTTTTAATTTATTTTTTATTTATTTTCAGCATAACAGTATTCATTATTTTTGCACCACACCAGTGCTCCATGCAATCCGTGCCCTCTCTAATACCCACCACCTGGTACCCCAACCTCCCACCCCCCGCCCCTTCAAAACCCTCAGATTGTTTTTTATTTTTATTTTTAAGTCCCAATAGTATATTTTTGCTTTTGTTACCCTTGCCTCAGGATACAGATCTAGAAAGAAGTTGTTATGTTCAATGTCAAAGAAGTTACTGCTTGTGTTACCTTCCAGAAATTTTTATGGTATCAGGTCCCAAATTTAGGTCCTTAATCCATTTTGAATTTATGTTTGTGTATAGCATAAGAAAGTGGTCCATTTTCATTCTTTTGCATATAGCTGTTCAGTTTTCCCAGCATCATTTTTGAAGATACTGTCTTTTTCCCACTGGATATTTTTTCCTGCTTTGTTGAAGATTAATTTACCCTATAGCTGTGGTTTATTTCCAGGTTTTCTATTCTGTTCCATTGAGCTGTGTGTCTTGTTTTTGTGCCAGTACCATACTGTTTAGATTACTTTGTAGCTTTGTAATATAACTTGAAATCTAGAATTATAATGCCTCCAGCTCTGTGTTTCTTTCTCAAGATTGCTTTGGCTATTCAGGGTCTTTTCTGGTTCCATACAAATTTTAGGATTGCTTGTTGTAGCTCTGTGAAAAATGCTCTTGGTATTTTGATAGGGACTTCATTAAATGTGTAGATTGCTTTGGTTAGTTATAGACATTTTAACAATATTTGTTCTTCTAATCCATGAGCATGGAATGTCTTTCCATTTGTTTGTGTCCTCTTTAGTTTCCCTCATCAGCATTATATAGTTTTCAGGGTATGGTTCTCTCAACTCTTTGTTAGGTTTATTCCTAGGTTTCAGTACAACAAAGAAAACAATCAACAAAACTAAAAGGCAATCTCTGGGGAAAAGATATTTGCAAATAACATCTGATAAAGAGTTAGAATCCAAAATATATAAAGAATTTATAAAACCCAACACTCAAAATATGGATAATTTAATTAAAAATGGGTATAAGACATGAATAAACATTTTTGTAAAGAAGACATACCAAAGGGCAACAAACACATGAGAAATATGCAACCACTGATCATCAGGAAAACACAAATCAAAGCTACAGTGAGATATCACCTCACACCTGTCAGAATGGTAATGCCCCAAACACAAAAACACCAGGTGTTGGTGAGGATGTAGAGGAAGAGGAATCCTGTTGCACTGTTGATGGAAATGCAAACTGGTTCAGCTACTCTAGAAAACAATACGGAGTTTCCTCAAAAAGTTAAAAATAGAACTGCTCTATTATCCAGCAATTGCACTACTAGGTATTTACCCAAAGAATATAAAAATGTTAATTCAAAGGGATACACACACACCCTGGTGTTCATATAAGCATTATCCATAATAGCCAAATTATTGAAACAACCCCAGTGTCCATTGACTTATGAATCAAGAAAGAAGATGTGGTGTATAGTTCACTCACATGTGGAATTTAAGAAACAAAACAAATGAGCAAAGGGGAAAAAAAGAGGGGCAAACCAAGAAACGGACTCTTCACTATAAAGAACAAACTGATATTTTCCAGAATGCGGGTGGTTGGGGGATAGGTAAAATAGGTATTGGGAGTAAGGACTGCATTTGTCGAGATGAATACCAGATGTTGTATGAAATGTTGAATCACTGTGTTATACACCTGAAACTGATATTACTCTGTACTGTATATTAACTAACTGGAATTTAAATAAAATCTTTTTTTTAAAAAAAAGGTTAAAGTGTTCAGTTTTTTAAAAACTAGTGCTTTAATGTACTGATATTAATAATCTCATATTTTTTATTAAATTCATTCACCATTTTTGCCATTATGATGAAAATTAAAATGTAGTGGTGATACTTATTTCCCTTCCACTATGTAATTCTCTTTTTAGGAGTCCTACGTAGCATTAATAGCATGTTTTATCTTGAAAATACATGGTTTCATTTGTATATATTTTTATCTGTCTTAAAAGAAAGCCAAATATTGCCTCAAAGAAGCCAACACCTCTGGTCTGCATAGAATGTATTCTATACTACAGAGGTATAGTAATAGTATAGTATGGGATAGTATAATATAGTGTAGTATAATATTGTGTGACTAACATTTTATTCTGTGTTTCATATTTTCTTCTGTAAATTGACCCATCCAACAAAATGTTTTTAATCTACCATGAGGTAGATGTTGAATGAGGTGCTCAGGGTACAAAGCTGAATAAGGAAGGCAAGGTCCCTTCTCTTAAAGAGCTCACAGTCTGATGCGGGACATATATATCTGCAGTTGCAGCATGGTATGATAATTGCCATATGAGAAGTATTCACATGGTACTAAGAATAATAATTATAAGGATAATAATCTTTATTATCCTCCTCACTAGGAGGGGAATAAATTGAGAGCAACCATATTAAAATACTTTGGGATGTATAAAGCTAAACACAAGTACAAACAAATACCCTGCATCCTTTCATCTAATTTATTCATTTTGAGCTTAAGTACTTAGGGATTTTGCTACTCTTAAAGTGTATTTTTGGAATATGAATTATTTTGGGGCAGTATTTAATGTATTTCTAATTAAGATTCAATTTTAATTTCCAGTGTTACATTCTCCAGATTATAGGATTTGTGTGTTCCTCTTACCATAATGGCTGAATGATGCTCTAGCAAATGACAAAACTGTGCAGAGTGTAACACTATAAAATTATGGTTTCTAAAGACCTCAAGTGGGCGCTTAGCATGCCATTTAGCAATTCTTAGGACACTTTAGCAATTCTTGAATGTATCCTTAATTATTCCCCTCTCCTGTTAGCAGTGACTGCCCTTGGAAACTACTGTCTTTCCCATGACCACGGCTGCATGCATTCTCTTTAATATAACCCCTGCCAGCCTCCTCAATCTTACCTCCCCATTCGCTAAGACACAATTTTGCTCTATCCCTATCTTAACTATTGAGTGGCCTGTGTTGCTTTAGGTATCTGTACCTTTGCACCTCTGCCTGGAATCTACCTTCAACACCAAACTTCTGCTTTTGTCAAGACTCAGCTCCAATATCTCAACTCTGCGAGGCCTTCTTTGACAACCCAAGTATAGCTGATGACTCCATTCTTTGCACCACCACTAGACAAAGTATTTTCTGCTACTATAGAATGTATTATACTCTGTTGCACTTGTTTAGTTTTACAACTATCTCCTCTAATAAACCATGAAGTCCTAGGGAGAAGGTACTACCTCATTTATTTCTGAATACCCAGCTCCTATTGTAGTGCCTGGCACAAATACTTACTGAGTGAGGAAGGGGAAGAAAGCAACATAAATATTAGAAGTATACAGCTTCTTTGAGAACACAAAGCCACTTTTTAAATTACTTTCAAACTTTTAAGTTAATTTTCAATGGTATATCCCTGTTTCCTTTTTCTCTCAACCTTCAGGAAAATTTCTTTCCATTTAATAGATGCTGAAAAAAATTTTTAAAGGAACTTTAAGAAAGACATCCGTCTGACAGCTGTATACCATCTGTACTTTCAGGCCTGGGTAAAAATCTCTGGCTACTTGAGAATAGAAGCTCTGTACTAAAGGAGTTTTCTAGCATGGTGGTGATTAGTATTCTACAAATATGCCTTGCATTGTCCGAATTTGACATGATAATGTATACAACTTGTCCCTCTAAATTTTGAAGTTTCTTTTTGCTTGTATACCACAATGAAGGTAAAATAAATGTATTCACATTTTGCCCATAAAAAATGCTTTTATAGTAAAAGAAAACATAGCAGTAAAATTAGGTGATTAATGCAAAGGAGTATGTCATGTGTACCAACTCATTTATGCTGTTAGGCAACAACCTGTACTAAACAGAAATTTCTCTTCAGACAAAATAATTAAAGTCCAAACATCCTTTTCTTTATTTTTCTGATTTGGAACTACCTCAGAGTATTTCCATAAAAAAATACTTGGAATAAATGGAGTATAAAAAAACCTTTATTTTCTGTGTCAAAATGCTTGCAGTGCTATCTAGCTATATTTAACTCTCCTTGATAAGCCTCCTCTAAACTTGTACATACCAATTCTGAAAAACATCTTATTAGTTACCATGAGTAGCATTACACACACACACACTGTTTATTCCAAATGTTCTGCCTTTAATAAAACTGTGAGTAACTATCAATAATAATGGCATTTGAATTTCCAAAATTGTGTTCAAATATCATATATCTCAGATTTCACAAGTGTGATCCAGGTTCATTCAGTATCATTTATGTTATCTTCTGTAATCAAGGTATAAAATATATCATAGGGGAACCTGTGTGGTTCAGTTGGTTAAATATCCAACTCTTGATTTCCACATGGATCATGATCTCAGAGTTGTGAGATTGAGCCCCATATCATGCAGGGCATTGAGCCTGCTTAAGATACTTTCTCTCCCTCTGCCCCTCCTGTCCGTCTCTCTCTCTCTCTCATATATATATATATATATATATATATATATATATATATATATATATGATTATATGATTATATATATATATATATAAAATCTTAGATGATTAGTCTCAGTAATCATTTAAGAGCTTAAATGATTAGCCTTGCTTATAATTTAAGAGAAACATGAATTTGGTAATTACTCTTCATTAGCTTAATTTTGATTTTAGCACAGGATTGACAGAAATTCAAATTCTAGTGCCATGATTCTGATGTGTGTGTGTGAAGATAAGAGCAAGCATCAGATGGAAGTCTAATATATTAGCATGTGGTTAATAAAATGAGGTAGAATGCCAGTGGTGCCCAGTACAACACATTTTTTCTTCTGGATGCCCATTATGTTGTATCTATACCTGTTAGAGAACAATTAAGTCTATGACTCTCACTTCCACCAGAGTGCAATTTTTTGAGAGACCATTTTAAATTCAATTTTAAATCTTCCTAGCACCTAACATCATGCATACCAAGTGGTCACACATGACTATTGAAAATGTTTAGTGAGTATACCACAACTCTGTCATTGAGAATTGGGGTCCTCCCCAGCCAGTGGTTGAAGACATGGGCCCTAGAGCAGAGCACTGAGGGGCAATATAGTAATTGCCTTTGAATATTTGAAAAGGAAGAACTAGAGTCAATAAGGAAGACTGGCATCATACCAATTTCAATTCAGATTAAGAAAAGCTTTCTAGTATCTGAGATACCTCACAATTGAGTGGGATGCTTTAAACACTGAAGTTGTTTAAACAGTAGAACAATGACTATATATGTGGAATACATCATGTGGGAGAGTAGACGAAATGCGTTTTAACATCCTTTTGTGATTCTCTTAAAGTTGGAAAGGCATGGAGTGGTAGTCATGTTTACTGTTATATTTTTATTAGCCCATCAGTGAAACAGTCTTCTTCACTTATTTTACATCGTGATGTCATCTTATTCAGCGACAGCCGGTGTACCCTTTACCTTTTTCTGTTTTCTCTGCCCATAGTATTCTTTTTTAAATTAAATTAAATTAAATTTAATTTAATTTAATTTAATTTTTATTTCTTTTCAGCATAACAGTATTCATTGG
>NC_081575.1:69385140-69396478 GCF_022355385.1 Mustela nigripes | reverse complement strand
ACCTCAGCTGTCTGAAGTGGGAGAGGGAGCTGGGGGCATGGAGAAAGGGTGAGAAACAGTCTGTCACACTAGACAGACAAATCTGCACAACATTTCATTTCCAAAAGGAGGAGGGGCCAAATTACACATGTTGTTACAATCAGAGGGACTTTTTAAAAATTCTTTTTAATTTTTTTATTTTTTATAAACATATATTTTTATCCCCAGGGGTACAGGTCTGTGAATCACCAGGTTTACACACTTCACAGCACTCACCAAAGCACATACCCTCCCCAATGTCCATAATCCCACCCCCTTCTCCCAAACCCCCTCCCCCCAGCAACCCTCAGTTTGTTTTGTGAGATTAAGAGTCACTTATGGTTTGTCTCCCTCCCAATTCCATCTTGTTTCATTGATTCTTCTTCTACCCACTTAAGCCCCCATGTTGCATCACCACTTCCTCATATCAGGACTTAAAGCCTAGGTCTTATTTTTTAAGTTTTTCCTTTCAAATTCTCATTTAAATTCTAGTTAGACAATGTAAAAATATTGGTTTCAGGAGTAGAATGCAGAGATTCATCACTTATACAAAGCCTAGAATTTTAAAACTCAGCAACTCTTCCTCTGGGAAAGCCTGGGAGAGTGTTAGGAAATGGAGTGTCCCCCCCTTCCCCCACGGCCACAAGGCCCCCTCCACCTTAAGGAGCCAATACAACAAACAGCCCCCAGAGATATAGCATAGAAGAAGCAATTTGAAAAATGCCTGGGGCACACAGGAAAGAGATCTATTTATTCATCTCAGAGAGGTGTCCTAGAGGGGCAGGATTGCAGGAAGACACCTCTAGGAACAAAGGACTGGCAGGTGCCATTTCCTTCCTCTGCTCTGCAGCATAAACACACGGCCACCTGCGGGAACCAGTGCCACCCTACCATGCACTACCTAACTTGCTTACACCAAGCCCCCCACTCCATGCTTCAGCAGACCCACCCTTTCCAGTCATACTTGCCTCAATTCCAGTGCTGTGGGTCCCCTCCCCCAGAAGACCAGCACAAAGCTTGCCAACACTGGATCTGCTGACCAGAGTGCTTTGTGGGGCCTTGGTCCTGGTGGTGGTGGTGGTGGTGGTGGTGTCAACAGCAGGCCCTGTGGAAGCCCGAGGGGCACCTTGTTAAAATTGCACACCCCACCCACACAGGTTTGGTCCCCAAGGCAGCAGCTGCAGGTCTTGTTTCACAAGTAGACTGGCATGCACCTTGTTAAAATTGCATGCCTCACCCCGGCCAGGGACCAAACACTGCCCACAAGGGGCAAAAAGAGCCTCTGCAGATGACTGGACTGAAGGAAAAGACAGCCAGGACACAACAGCAGGGCACGTGCAACACACATAGGAGACACCCCTTGAAACACCAGGTTCTGGGGAACACGGGACACTGACTGCAGGGTGCTACAGGACCACTACTTCATGAGGCCATCACCTGCAAGAGCAGGAGACATAGCTGACTTCCCTAATATACAGAAACAGACACAGAGAATTAGATAAAATGAGGAGACAGGAATATGTCCCAAATGAAAGACCAGGACAAAACCATAGCAAGAGACCTCAGCAGAACAAAGATAAATAATATGCCTGATAGAGAATTTTATTTTTATTTTTTATTTTTTTAAAGATTATATTTATTTATTTGACAGAGAGAGAAAGAGAGAAGATAATAAGTAGGGGGAGGGGCAGACGGAGAGGGAGAAGCAGGCTACCTGCTGAACAGGGAGTCTGATGCAAGACTTGATCCCAGGACCCTAGGATCATGACCTGAGCTGAAAGCAGATATTAAGCATCTTTTCTTTCTTTTCTTTTTTTCCCCTTAGATTTATTTATTTATTTATTTGTCAGAGAGAGAGAGAGAGAGTGTACACAATCTGGTAGAGGGTGAGAGATAAACAGGCTCCCTGCTGAGCAAGGAGCCTGATGCAGGATTCGATCCCAGTACCCTGGGATCATGACCTGAGCCAAAGGCAGTGGCCTAACCAAGACTAAACCACCCAGGCATCCCTTAAGCATCTTTTCTTATGCTCATTTTCCACCTCCACATATTCTCTGACAAGAGGTCCATTCAGGAATTTTACTGATTTTAATTTCAATTTTTTAAAAATTTATTTATTTTCAGCATAACAGTATCATTATTTTTTCACCACACCCAGTGCTCCATCCAATCCGTGCTCTCTATAATACCCACCACCTGGTACCCTGACCTCCCACCCCCCCGCCACTTCAAACCCCTCAGATTGTTTTTCAGAGTCCATAGTCTCTCATGAAAAATAATGGTCATAAAGATACTCACTGGACTTGAGAAAAGAGTGAAGGACATCAGTGAGACCCTTAACAAAGAGATAATTAAAAAAAAAAAAAAAGAACCAATAAGAGATGAGGAGCACAGTAACCTACCAAAACTGAAGCAGAAAGAAATAGAAAATTTGAACAGACTGACTACCAGCAAGAAAACTGAGTTAGTACACAATAAACTCCCAACAAACAGAAGTTCAGGACCAGACAGCTTCACGGGTGAATTCTACCAAACATTTAAAGAAAGTTCATAGCTATGCTTCTCAAACTATTCCAAAATCTAGAAGAGGAAGGAAAACTTCCAAATTCATCCTATGAAGTCAGCATCAGCCTGATACCAGAACCAGATAAAGACACCGCAGAGAGAGAGAGAGAGACAGAGGCAGAGACAGAGAGAACTACAGGCCAGTATTGCTGAGGAACATAGGTGCAAGAGTCCTCAACAAAATACTAGCAAACTAAATCCAAGAATACATCAAAAGAATCATTCACCATGATCCAGTGGGATTTATTCCTGGGATGCAAGGGGGGTTCAGTATTCGCAAATCAATCAATGTGGTACATCACATCAATAAGAGAAAGGGTAAAAACCACGCGATCATTTCAATTCATGCATGATGAAAGCTCTCAACAAAGTAGGTTTAGAAGTAGCATACGTCAACATCACGAAGGCCGTATATGAAAAACTCAGAGCTAACATCATACTCAAGGGGAAAAACTGAGAGCTTTCCCCGTAAGGTCAGGAACAAGACAAGGATGTCCACTCTCCCCACTTTTCTCCAACATAGTACCAGAAGTCCCAGCTGCATTAATCAGACAACAAAGAAAAATGAAACGGCTTCCATATTCGTAAGTAAGTACAACTTTCACTGTTTGCAGATGAATTCAGTAAAGTTGCAGGATACAAAACCAAACACCAGTAATGAAGCAGCAAAAAGAGAAAATAAGAAAATAACCCCATTTATAATTGCACCCAAAATAGTAAGTACCTAGGAATAATCTTACCAAAAAGGTGAAAGGCGTGTATTCTGGGATATGTGGGAGGGAGGCTCACTCAATTAAATGTCTGCCTTCTGCTCAGGTCATGATCCCATGGTCCTGGGATCAAGCTCCCTGCTCAGTGAAGAGTCTGCTTCTCCTTCTACCCCTTTCTCCTGTTTGTGCTGTCTCTCTCACACTCTCTCTCTCAGAAATAAATAAAATCTTAAAAAACAAAAACTAATGTCTGTCCTAAGGCTATCTATTGTTTATAAAAGGACATGTACTCTGAAAGCTATAAAACATTGATCAAAGAAATGGAATACCACACAAAGAAATGGAAAGACGTTCCATCCTCATGACTTGGAAGAACAAATGTTGTTAAAATATGTATACAGGCACTGTACAGATTTAAAATAATCCATATAAAAAATTGGATTTTAAACGTTGTAGAAGAAAAAACCCTGAAATTTGTTTGGATCCCCAATAGACTCTGTGTATCCAAAACCGTTTTGAAAAAGAAAAACAGAGCTAGAGGTATCACAGTTCCAGACTTCACAGTATACTATGAAGCTATAGTGATCAAAACAGTAGGGTACTGGTGCTAAAATAGACACATAGATCAGTGGAGCAGAGTAAAAAACCCAGAAATGAACACACAATTATATGGTCAATTAATCTTTGACAAAGCAGAAAAGAATATCCAATGAAAAAGAAAAACAGTGTATTCAACAATTAGTATTGGGGAAACTGGTCAGCTAAATGCAGAAGAATGAATCTGAAGCAATTTCTTACATCATTCAGAGAAATAAACTCAAAATGGGTTAAGAACCTAAATGTGGAACCTGAAACAATAAAAATCCTAGGAGAGATCCTAGGCAGTAATTTCTCTGACATCAGTCTTAACAATATCCAGATATGTTTCCTGAGGCAAGAGAAACAAAAGCAATATGTCAAAATAAAAAGTTCCCGCACAGCAAAGGAAACAACAAAAGTAAAGGACAGGCTACTGAATGGGAGAAGATATTTGAAAATGACATATCCAATAAAGGGTTAGTATACAAAATATATAAATAACTTACTTATACAACTCAACACCAAAAAGAAAATAACCACATGAAATAATCCAGTGTAAAAATGGTAGAGGACATGAACAGACATTTCTCTAAAGAAGACATACAAATGGCCAACAGATACATGAAGAGGTACTCAACATTACTCATTATTAGGACAATGCAAATCAAAACTACAGTGAGATATCTCACACCTGTCAGAATTACAAAAATCAAAAATTCAAGAAAGAACAAGTGTTGGTAAGGATGTGATGAAATAGGAACCTCTGTGCATTGTTGGGAATGGGATCTGGTATAGTTACTGTGGCAGGTAGACAGTGTGGAGTTTCCTGAAAATCTTAAAATAAATCAACCATACATTCTGAGAATCACAGTACTGAGTATTTACCCAAATAAAATGAAAACACTATTTCAAAGCGTTTATAGAAGCATTATTTATTATAGCCCTATGCTTATAGAAGCATTATTTACAATAGCCAAAATATGGAAGCAGTCTACATGTCTATTGATAGATGAATGGAGAATGAAGTGGTATATGAATGCAGTGCAATATTCTTCAGCCATTAAAGTAAATGAAATCTTTACATTTGCAACAACGTGGGTTGATCTAGAGAGAATAATGCTAAGAGAACTAAGCCAGTCAGAGAAAGGTAAGTACCACATGATTTGATTCTTCTGTGGAATTTAAGAAACAAAACAAATTAACAAGGAGAAAAAAGAGAGAGAAACCAAAAAGCAGACTATTAACTATAGAGAACAAAGAGATGGTTACCAGAGGGGAGGTGGATGAGGTGATGGGTGAAATAAGTGAATGTGGCTAAAAGTACACTTATCTTGATGAGCACTGAATAATATATAGACCTGTTGAATCACTATAGTGTACACTGGAAACTAATGTAACACTGTATGTTAAGTACACTGAAATTAAAATTATATCTGTAAGCCCAATTTAATAGCCCATTAAAAGAATCATACTCTATCTTCAAGTAAGATTTATCATTTGAGTGACAAGATGATTCCATATACCTACATCAGTTAAGATGACACCCCACACCAACAGAACAACGGATAAAAATCAATGAACATCTCAATAGATGCAGAAAAAGTATTTGACAAAATTCAACACTTTCATGATAAAAACTCTCAACAGAGTGGTTTTAGAAGGAATTTACCTCAACACAATAAAGGATATACATTACTGTGTTTTAAGCAGCATATTTATTTTATTCTTTGGTGTAGTTTCCATCTCTTTTCCAAAATTATTCGTGTCTTTGCATGCTATCTTTCCTAATAAAGTCTTTAATTTATTAATCATGGTTGTTTTAAATTCTCTATAATTTCACACGTCTGCACTTGATTTTTTTAATTGATTTGTCACTTGACAATGAATTGTTTTCTTCTGTCTGTGTACCTTGTAATGTTTGATTGCAGATCTCTCTCTCTCTCTCTTTTTTAGTGTCTGGACCAGTGCCTTTTATTTATTTATTTATTTTTAGTTTCAGGTACCTCATGTGTAGAACAATAGAGACTCTTGTAAACAATCATCATCTTAAAAGGGGACAGTCATTCTCTTTGTTCACTGTTTCACCTAGTAATCAATGGTTTAAATCTTTGTACAGGTATTGTTAAATTATACAGAACTACTTATATTGAAGTATGGTATTTCTGTGCTCTGCTTGGCTAATCTTAAAGAATGATGACTTTTGGGGTGCCTGGGTGGCTCAGTGGGTTAAGGCCTCTGCCTTTGGCTCAGGTCATGGTCTCAGGGTCCTGGGATCAAGCCCCGCGTTCGGCTCTCTGCTCAGCGGAGAGCCTGCTTCCTCCCTCTCACTCTGCCTGCCTCTCTGCCTGCTTGTGATTCTGTTTGTCAAATAAACAAAATAAAATCTTTTTAAAAAATGATGACTTTTTCATATTCATTTTACATCAATGTTAGTTGACCACAACTTCCAGCATCATATTATATCTTTTAGATATGATGATAAAGACAATGGTCGCTATAGTGAGGAGTAACTAAATGCAGGGGACATCTTTGCTGAGATAGTTGCTTGGCCTTAGCTGTTTTACTTAATACGTGAAACAAATAATGTAAAAAAAAAAATATTAAGTTGAGAGACACATTCATGGACCATTTCTACTTTCTCTTCTTTGCTCTTTTAGAATTATGAAGTAATTCACTTATCATGTAATTTAAAGTGTGCAGTTCATTGGGTTTTAGTATATTTTCTCAGTTATGCAACCATCACCTCAATTTAATTTAAAACATTTTCATTTCCCCCAACAAGGAATTCTGTGTCTATTAAGCCCTCATTCCACATTTCCTTGTCTTCCTCCCTCCAGCCCTAGGCACTGTTAATCTACTTTTTATCTTTATAAATTTGTCTATTCTCGATATTTTACATAAATGGAATCATAAAATGATGTCTTTTGTGATAGGCATCTTTCACTTAGCATATTTTCAAAGTTTCTCCAGGTCATATCATGTATCTGTCTGTATTTAATTCATTCATTTAGCTATTTGAATAGTGCTGCTATGAATGTTCATGTACGAGTTTCTGTTTGAATACCTGTCTTCATTTCTCTTCAGTATATATCTAGCAGGGGAATTTCTGGGTTATGTGGCTACTCTATGTTTAGCTTTTTGGGGGAAATTTCAGCTATTTTCCAAAGTGGCTGCAATATTTTCTTTCCCACCAGCAATGTCTGAGGATTCCAATTGCTCCATCTTCACCAAGATTTTTTTTAAAAGATTTTATTTATTTATTAGAGAGAGTGTGTGTGCATGCATACATCAGTGGGGATGGGGGTGGAGGGGCAGAGGGAGAGGGAGAAACAGACTACCCCCTCAGCACAGACACTGATGTGGTTCTGGATCCTAGAACCCTGAAATCATGACCTGTGCTGAAGGTAGACTATTAAACAACTGAGCTCCCCAGGCACCCCCATCTTCACCAAGATTTATTATTGTCCATCTTTTCTATTATAGCTATTCTAGTGTGTGTGAAGTGGTGTCTTTGTGGTTTTGAATAATATTTTCCTAATGAGTAATGACATGCATCTTTTCATGTGTTTATTGACTATTTGTATATCTTCTTTGGAGAAATACCTGTTTAAATCCTTTGCCCAATTTTTTTTTTCTTTTTCAAAGATCTTATCCATTCACTTGTCAGAGAGAGAACGCACAAGCAGCCAGAGGGAGGAGCAGGCTCCCAGCCAAGCAGGGAGCCCAAAGCAGGACCTGATCCCAGAATCCCGGGATCATGACCTGGGCCGAAGATAGACACCCAGCTGACTGAGCCACCCAGGTGCCCCTCCTTTGCCCAATTTTTAATTGGTTTACTTCTCCTTTTTTTTTTTTTTAAGATTTTATTTATTTATTTGACAGACAGAGATCACAAGTAGGCAGAGAGGCAGGCAGAAAGAGAGAGAGGAGGAAGCAGGCTCTCCGCGGAGCGGACAGCCCAATGCAGGGCTCGATCCCAGGACCCTGGGATCATGACCTGAGCCGAAGGCAGAGGCTTTAACCCACTGAGCCACCCAGGCGCCCCTACTTCTCCTTTTTATTGTAGTAAAATACATATAACAAAATTTACCATTTTAACCATTTTACAGTATAGAGTTCTGGGGCATCACGTACAGTAAATACATTTACATTGTTATGCAACCATCACTATTATCCATCTCCAGAACTTTCTCACCTTCCCAAACTAAAACTGTGTACCAACTAAACACTAATTCCCTTTCCCCTCAGCCCTTGGCAATCACCATTCTGCTTTCTATCTATATATAATTGTCTCTCTTGTTTTCTCATGTAAATGGAATCTTGTAATATTTGTCCTTTTGTGATTGGCTTGTTTACTTAGCATAATGTCTTTAAGGTTCGTCAACATAGCATGTATCAGAATATCCTTCCATCTTAATGCTGAATAATATTCCATTGTATGTGCATATCACATTTTGTTTATCCACTTGGGTTGCTTTTATCTTTTGGCTATTATGAATAATATTGATATAAACAGGAGTGCAGTGATATCTGATCAAGTTTCTGCTTTCAATACTTTTGGACTTATACCCAGAAGTGGGATTGCAGAATCATATAATTCTGTATATACCATTTTCCACAGAAGCTGCATTATTTTATATCCCCACTAGTACTACACAAAGGTTCCAATTTCTCCACATCTTCATCAACATTTATTTTTTGTCTTGTTTTATCTGTTTATTTTTTAAAGATTTAATTTATTTATTTGACAGAGACGCAGTGAGAGAGGGAACACAAGCAGGGGAAGCGGGAGAAGGAGAAGCAGGCTTCCCACTGAGCAGGGAGCCTGACACAGGCCTAGATCTCAGGACCCTGGGATCATGACCTGAGCCCAAGGCAGATGCTTAGAGTCTGAGCCACCCAGGCAACCAGCCCTGTTTTGTTTTACTAACAGTCATCCTAATGGGTGTAAAGTGGAATCTCACTTAGTTTTTGATTTGCACTTAACCTCGTGATTAATAACGTGAACATCTTTTCATGTGTTTTTTGTTGGCTATTTGTATATATTCCTTAGGGAAACATCTACTCAAATCCTTTGCCCAATTTTTAATTTTTTCTATTTTTATTATTGATTTGTAAGAATTATTTATGTATTTTGGAAATGAGTCTCTTTTCAAATATATGACTATGACTATTTTTTCCCATTCTGTGGATATTCATTTTACTTTCTTACAGGGTTTTTGTTTGTTTGTTTGTTTGTTTTGTTTTGTTTTGTTTCGTTTTTTTCTTTACAGGGTTTTTAAAGACAAAAAATTTCCTTCTGTTGAGTTGGATTTATCTATCTTTGTTCCTGTTGCCTGTACTTTTGGTATTGTATGTAAAAATCAATTGCCTAGCCCAAGGGTATGAATATTTATTTCTGTTTTCTGCTAGCAGTTTTATACTTTACCTTTTTCATTTAGGTCTCTATGATCTTCTTTGAGTTAATTTTTTTTCATGGTATGACACAGCAGTCCAACTTCATTCTTTTGCATGTGGATATTCAGTTGTCCCAGTACCTTTTGTAAAAAAAAAAAAAAAAAAAAGACTATGATTCTTTCATTGACTTGTTTTGGCATACTATTCACTTTTTTAAATTCAAAGTGAGTGCACAAGGTGTATGGGTTGTTAGAAAAAAACAGGGGAGAAAAATTCTTATGTGGTGGTCTTTAGAAGCTCAGTTTTAAGCTTGTTAAATCTTTGTATTTCTAATAAATATAATATGATAATGAACTTAGTAAGATACTTTTTCACAAAGTATTGGAGGGTACATATAACATTTTCAGAAACCATTTAACTTACAAATATAAGCCACATATATGCTTCTTGGATTCATACTTGCCAATAATAATAGAAAGAAAGTTTTTGAATTCCTTTTCTGCTAAACAGAATAGGTTGAAGTGTAAATGTCTTTTTCCAGTTGTAAACTAACACTACATTGTCTTTTAGTTTCTTCTCCACACACAATAAATGGAAATGATACAGACAAAGAGCACACATCTTGGGATTTATTTTAATAGGAAAAGTGTCTGACATCTCAATTTTTAAAAAATATTTTATTTATTTATTTGACAGACAAAGATCACAAGTAGGCAGAGAGGCAGGCAGAGAGGAGGAAGCAGGGTCACCGCTGAGCGGAGAGCCCAATGCAGGGCTCAATCCCAGGACCCTGAGATCATGACCTGAGCTGAAAGCAGAAGCTTTAACCCACTGAGCCACCAGGTGTCCCGCTGATGTCTCAATTTTAAATGATGCTAGAAAAAAGTGTTTGCCATGTTTCTTCTTTAGGTATGAACTAAAAAAAAAAAGAAAAGAAAAAAAAGTTGCACTTATACTGTGACCACTGCTAATATTGTCCCCACAGTGCTAGGGAACCAAAAAATAATTTTTCAGTTCTAATCACATATTACATTGCTAGGATGAACCAAATAAAACATAGGCAACTAGAGCATTAAGAACATTAGAGATTATCTAATATTTAGTCCTAAATTTAGTTTTTTTGACACATAGTGTTTTAAAAATTAAAATTACTTCTCTTCATTTTTGAATGGAGAAATTTCAAAGAAAAGATTGAATTTAAATTTTTCTTGAAATCCAAAACCTTTGGCAGTACTGAGCCTACATTCCCAAAAGGTAATGATAGGCTAGACCTGAAGAGACATTCACTTTGTTTTCTCTCTGACATCAAGATACTTGTTACATTTTTATTAAGCATTACCCTTACACTTGTGTTTCATGTAGCAACCCATTTCATTAATTTATGTTACCTACCTGGAACCTCATACCTGAGGCCATATTCACCCACTGTGTTAGTTTTTTAAGACTGTTTCAAATTACCACAATTTTGGTTACTTAAAACAATAAAAGTTTATTTTCTCATACTTTAGGAGGCCAGAATTCTGAAATCAAGATGTTGGATTGTTTAGTTCCTTCTGGAAGCTCTGAGTTCCATGCCTTTCTCTTAGCTTCTAGTTGATGTAGGCAATTCTTAACATTCTATGATTTATAGATCCACCAATCAAGTTGCTGCCTCTACATTTATGTCCCCTTATTTGTGACGGTCTCAAGTCTCCCTCCACCTTTTTCCTTTTTTAAAAAATTATTTTTTATTTATTTTCAGCATAACAGTATTCATTATTTTTGCACCACATCCAGTGCTCCATGCAATCCGTGCCCTCTATAATACTGACCACGTGATACCCCGACCTCCCAATCCCCGCCCCTTCAAAACCCTCAGATTGTTTTTCAGAGTCCATAGTCTCTCATGGTTCACCTCCCCTTCCAATTTCCCCCAACTCCCTTCTCCTCTCTATCTCATCATGTCCTGCATGCTATTTGTTATGCTCCACAAAAAAGTGAAACCATATGATAATTGACTCTCTCTGCTTGACTTATTTCACTCAGCATAATCTCTTCCAGTCCCATCCATGTTGCTACAAAAGTTGGGT
>NC_081575.1:69369826-69380140 GCF_022355385.1 Mustela nigripes | reverse complement strand
ATGTCTATACTGCCTAGAGCCATCTATACTTTTAATGCCATTCCAATCAAAATTCCACTGGTATTTTTGAAAGAGCTGGAGCAAATAATCCAAAATTTGTATGGAATCAGAAGAGACCCCTCCACCTTTTTCTTGAAGGATGTCTGTCATTGAATTCGAGGCCCATCCTAAATCAAAGATGATCTATAAAGACCCTTTTTCCAAATAAGGCCACATTCATTTGTTCCAGGGGTGAGGACTTGGGCACACCTTTTTGGTTGCCACCATTCAAACCACCACACCTTTGTTTCACAGGTAGGAAATTCAGATTTTATTCTGAATCCAGAATAGATTAGGTTACTTGTCCAAAGGTAACACAGAATCAATTCAAGAACTGAGTCCTCCAATGCCCAAATGAGTCTCCTTTCAAAGCACCATTTTACACAGCTTTTTCACTTCTGATCAGTTTATGTTCCAAACAAAATAAAGAATAAATGGAAATAATAAGTTGCCTCCAGCTCTATTGCTTTGCAATTTTGTATGTTATTTTGGCTGATAGAAACCTTTAAAAGCCATAGTCCCTTTGGAAGTATTGTTACTTTATATAAAAGCAGTAAAAATTAGTAAAGAAAAAGTTGGAGAAAAGAAGGAAACCAGTTACATGTTCATTTAAAGCTGTCTGAAGAAAATATTTTTTTAGGTTCAAATTCCAGCTCTGCTACTAACTTGTTATATGACCTATTCTCTTCTCCCAAGGCTTCAATTTGCCATTGTAAAATAAGGGGAAAGGACCAGATGATTTATTTCTAAGGTCCCCTTTAGTTTCAACTTTGTGGGATTCTGTTTTGGCAGAATTATTCTGAATGTTGTTAGTCAACCACTTTGAGATCCAATTGCCCAGATAAGCAGTCAGTAAAAATTCTTGTCATTAGGGGCACCTGGGTGGCTCAGTGGGTGAAGCCGCTGCCTTCGGCTCAGGTCGTGATCTCAGGGTCCTGGGATCGAGTTCTGCGTCGGGCTCTCTGCTCAGCGGGGAGCCTGCTTCCCTCTCTCTCTCTCTCTGCCTGCCTCTCTACCTATTTGTGATCTCTCTCTGTCAAATAAATAAATAAATAAAATCTTAAAAAAAATTCTTGTCAGTAAAAGTAGCTTTCAATAGGAACACCTATTCCACTACCACCCCTATTTTGCTGGGGCTACTTTAATGTTAGTTTTCAATGGTGAGGATGGATTTGTGCTGAGCTATGCACAGCCATCCTCCCCCTACATTTTCTCTGTAACCTTCCCAGAACTAAACAATACACACTGATTCACACACCCTATTATCATTCTCCTGTTCCAGTCTGTAGAAGAGACCCCGAATCGCTAAGGAAATGTTGAAAACAAAAATAAAACTGGCAGCATCACATTACCTGATTTCAAGCTTTACTACAAAGCTGTGATCACCAAGACAGCATGGAACTGGCATAAAAATCAGTCTATAGCCATTAAAGAACAAGCTAACTGACAGATCAAGATAATCAAACCTGATTTTAAGCACATTAACAATATCCTGAAACCAAAAAATAAGCCATTTTGATTATAAATTAAGTAAAAGTAAAAATAAAAGATCTTACCTTATATAAATTTTTTTCTGGTAAACTGTTCTCACCTGGTTTCTGTTTATGATGTTCTAAGGTTTCAACTCCCTTGACATTTAACTTTATAGGATACAACTTTCCACAACGGCAATTATCATTTCTTCTGTGGCTAGTTTGGGAAGCAATTCTGAAATTGGGAACCGGGATTTATTAGCTTAGATGTAAAAGCTTATACCCTTTGGAATAAATTGAGTTTTCACTCAAATGATGTACTGTATTAGTTTGCTATGGCTGCCTACAAGAAGCAACAAACTGGGTTGCTTAAACAACAGATATCTTTATTTCATTATTTTAGAGGCTAAAAGTCTGAGATCAAAGTATTGTTTGAGTTGGCTTTGTTTGAGATCTCTTGCCTTGGCTTAGAGATTGGCTTCTTCTTCCTTCCATTTCACACAATCTTTTCTGTGTGCATGTATTCCAGGTATCTCTCTGTGTGTTTTAATCTCCTCTTTTTATAAGGACAGCAGTTGTATTGAATTATTACCTCATTTAAACTTAATTACCTCTTAAAAGGCTCTGTCTCCAAATAGAGTTACATTAGGACTTCAACATAATTCAGCGGTGGGGAGTGGGGGGAACACAACATAACATGTACCGTATTATTTCACACACTTTGAAATATTAGCATTAGAAGGAACTTTAGAAACTAGTATAGTCCCCTCATTTTGTAGGGACTAGTGAGAGGCACAGGGAGGTTAGGATACTTGCCTAAGGCAAGCAACGTGGAGTTAGTGGCTGGAACAAGATTAGAAATCAGGTCTCCTGGCCCCAAGTTCTATGCCCTTTCCACCATACCATGTTGCTACTTTTGTTCATTTGATTTATACATACCTTTAATATCTCTCTTTCTGTCTCTCTCTCTCCCCATGACTATTCAGGATAGATTTGACAGGAGAAAAAAAGATATGTTTGAAAGTATATTTGTTTTTATTTTCCTATATCTAGTCCTCTCTACAGCTCACACTTTGAAAAAAATTTAAGGGACTTTCTGCTTAATTTCTTATCACTTTCCATTTTACACATACATTTTTCATTCTTGCTTTAAAATAAATCTTTTCCAAGGTAAATGAACTTGTCCTTCCCTGGATAGACAAAGGACTAATATCAAAGGAACCTCAGCCTTTTTTTCACCTTCTTGGGATCTGATGTGGAGAGAGAAAGTTAGCACAAACCTATGCTTCTCCCCTTCTTTTTGCCCGTCTTCTTTCCTTACAGTAGGAAGTCAAGCCTTCTAGGAACTTTGATATACACCTGTCCTCTCCATCCTCTCTCCTATCTACTCATCCCAAGACCATAAGTACCAATATTGAGCTGGTATTTTTAAAAAACTGCCTGATTGTTCTTCTTTAGCCAGAGGTATTTAAGCTCAAACCTTGGAACTGGAAAGAAAATTCTGAGTGAAAATGTACCTTTTCATCACTTGTAAATCATCACTTGTCTTTTTAGAGTGATATACAGCAAGAAAAACAGAAGAAATTTTGAATTATAAAGTGCAGGAACTGAACATTTAAAAGATTTATTTAACTTAGGTGTATGCTTCCATTTACTCCTTGAGAGTTTTGCTTTAACAACTGGCAGAAGCTGTTTTTCTCAACAGTCCAGCTAGTTATCTCACTAGATAGACCAAGGAACACTTTCTCTGAGAAACTCTCCAATCATTTGCTTCTTGAGAGATAGGTGTTTAATAATAATAAGTCATTCTTTAAGGAGCCTATTGGGTTACATAGCCCCCACGTTGTCCCTCTCTTACCATCCTGATTAATAAGGGATCCATATGGTTAAGCCATCCTCTTTGGAGACATGAGAGGGGCAGGGATTCTTTCCATACTGCCTCTAGTGCAATATGTCAGAGGTTCATCCTGTTGCCCACTTAATTTAGTACAGACCAAAACATTGGGAATAACATTGGGAATAAACTATTATAGGTGCCTTTGCCAGTAAAGTATAAAAGGCAATTAAATCCATATTCATCAAGCAGATCTGTATGGTACCACAGTCTTAATGATGTTGACTCTCCAGGAGATAGGGAAATAGATTGAATTTGACTGGTATGATCTCAAACTAGGTGTGAATATGAAGGTGATCATAGGTACAGGATCATATTATTTAATAAACACTATGGACAACATGAGATAATAAAGCAGTGATTTCTTTTTCAAACTGTATTCTAGAAATTCCTTATTCAGTAGGCAGTGTTTGGCTACATGGCTGTAGTTCACCCTCTACTCAAGGTTGTTTCAACTGGGAGTTCCAATATATTATTATAGTTCATATATATATACATATATGTATATATATATGAGCTTAAAATGTGAGCACTGGGTGTTATACACAACTAATGAATCATTGACCATTATATCAAAAACTAATGATGTGCTATATGTTGACTAATTGAATTTAAATAAAAAAAAAAACCAAAGTTTTTTTTATGTTTTAAAATTTTCAGTTCTGTTTAATATTTCCGGTTTTTTAAGATTTATTTATTTATTTATGAGAGAGAGAGAGAGAGCAAGAAGAAAATCAGGCTCTCCACTGATCAAGGAGCCCAATGTGGGACTTGATCCAGGACCCTGGGATCATGACATGAGTCGAAGGCAGACACTTAACTGACTGAGCCGCCCAGGCACTCTGTTGAATATTTCATTTGAACAAAAATTTCTCGCCTTCTAAAAAATGTTCTAACACACTCCAAAAGAATTTCTTCCTGATCTGTAAATATATTTATATAAAAATTCTTGAATATATAAAATATAAATAAGTATTGTTATATCCTTAAATATTTTTTACTGAAAAAATAATAAAATTAGAACTGCTTTGGTTGCTGTACCTATTGAAAAATTTTCCTTCTCATAGTGATGATTCATGTGAGCCATCAGCTTATCCCCATTCTTGTTCTCAGCAATAAGAATAGCAAGTGCCACTATGTTGTGTGATGTATCTGGAGCCAGGCTATACTAGAGACAGAATTGTACTGATTTCTTCTTTTGCAGTTACTAAGGCTTTCAGCAGACATTTGCACCCTTGTAATTTGGTGGCTGCCACTCTTACTGTGATTTTTAAGTGTTTTCCTCTATTATAATGTGCAGTACTAAAGAAGAGCTATGGTTCTAGTGGATGGTTCTTTTATGAGATCATGCCATCCAATAAACCACAGAAGAATGTATTGAAAGGAGATATTTGAGAACCACTTCTGTCTGTTTTCAGCACTACTGCTCATCACAAGGGATAGAAGTAGTTCTGTGAGAAACAAACAATGCAAGTACATGTAGTGGGCTAGATTTGCTGCAGTGCCTTATCAAATGGTCCATGTTAATCATAGCAACCTGTAATTGCTTTACCATAGCTACAGGTTACCATTTGTAGCAGTCTTGGATGGTTTAGTAATGAACTGTATTTAGCCTAACTGCAAACCTCAGGTCTGCTTAGCAGACCTGAGACATTATCAGAAATACACTATCCCTAGTAGCATAATCTAAATTCTAAAAGACCATGTTGCAAATAGGAGGGAGGTCATAATTCCTGAGTACTGTATATTTTGGTTATTACACATAAAATTTCTTAACTGTTTTTACCCACTCTCTTCATTAATTCCTTATAATTATATAGTACCTCCAAAGTACTTTCACATACACTCCTGTTCAATCCTTACACTCATCCTTATGAGTTTAAAATTGCTATCTATTTTATAGATAAAAAAAGTGAGTCTAAGATAACATATCATTGGTGGGAATGTAAATTGGTGCAGCCACTGTGGAAAACAGTATGGAGGTTCCTTAAAAATTTTTAAAAAGAAATACAAATCCCAAAATTCCACTACTGGGTATTTACTCAAAGAAAATGAAAACACTAACTGGAAAGGATATATGCACCCCTATGTTTATCGCAGCATTATTTATAGTGGCCAACATATGAAAGCAACCTAAGTGTACAACAGTAGATAACTGATAAGGAAAATATGGTGTGCATGGGTAATATGGAATATTACACAGCCATAAAAAGGATGAGATCATGCCATTTGAGACAATATGGATGGACCTAGAGGGGATTATGCTAAATGAAATGTCAAACTGAGAACGGCAAACACTGTAGAATCTACTCATAAGTGGAAGCTTTAAAAAAATGAATTAACAATCATAAGTAGAAGCTTTAAAAAGTGAATAAATAAACAAAAAGCAGAATCAGACCATAAATACAGAAAACAAACTGATGCTTGCCAGAGGGGAGAAGGGTGAGGGGTTGAGCAAAATGGGTGAAGAGGAGAGGGAGATACATGCTTCCAGCTTTGAAATGAGTAAGTCATGGGAATCAAAAGCACACCTTGAGGAGTGCAGTCAATGATATTGTAATACTGATGTAATGGGACAAATGCTTGTTGTGGTGAACACAGATAATGTATAGATTTGTCAAATCATTAAGTTGTACACCTGAAACTAATGAAACATGTATCAACTATACTCAAATTTTTAAAATAAATGTAAAAATAACTATGAAGAAAAAAAGAGGTAACATCTTGCAAGATTTCAGAGCTAGGAGATAGTTGGGCCTAAATTGTTTTTCTGATCTCCTAGCCTACTGCTTTTGCCTGTTACACCCACCTACCTTTGTTTCAGAGGCAGTGTGTTATAATGGAGCCAGACTACCTGGATTTTAATCACAGATCACTTCATTCCTAGTGGTGCAACCACAAGTTATTAAGCCTCTCTGTGCCAAAATTTCCACATTCGAAAAATGGGAATAATAATTATCTCATAGGGTTGTTGTGAGGATTAAATGAGTTGTCAAGTACTTTTAGCAGCGCCTTGAGTAGTCAATGTTGTATTCGTGTTTGCTGCCATTATTACTTTTATTATTTTTATCCTTGTCATACTCAGTAGGAGCATTATCATATAACATGGTACTTAAGATTCAGTCATTGAATGCAGTACTTAAGATTTCAGTCATTGAACGCAGACTGCCTGGGTTCAAATCCAGACTCCATCACTGACTGTGTGACCTTGGGCAAGATTCTTTGATACTCTCTGCTTCCACTTCTTCATATATAAAATGCTAGTCACACAAGAAAAGTTCCCCTAAACTGTTAAATGAGTTAATCCATGTAACATGCTTAGCCCTATACTTGGTGCATAGAACTCCCACTTGCCTTATTCCTAACATCTTGGCTGCAAACTCAAACCCGTGAACTATGGCAGTTCTGCATTGTATGTGGCATATGTAATTCATCAGTCCTCTATAGTCTAATCACACAAGCCAGTGGTTTGGTTGTCATGGTAGTTCTTCAGTAGGAATGTATTTGTCATATAAAAGCTATTTTTGGTCAATCAGTGTGGTGTGGTAAAATTAGCATTCACTGGAGATCTGGTTCTATTGCTGAGTAGTCTTCCAAGTGAGATTATGAAACCTAGAAAAGCTATTTTAACAAGAATAAGAAATAATAATTCTCCAGTCATCCTCTTTTCTCTCTGCTGCTTAAGCTGCAGTGCTATCGTTTCCAGCCTATAGTGGAATAGGCCTATACTGTGTGATATTATTATACTTAGGGACAAAAAAATATTTCTAGTTTGTAAATTTTTCAAGTATTATACTATAAGTCAATTGGACAATGAGATTTACTTAACACTTACTTTAGAAGTAACTTTTATATCTCATTCATTAGACACTAAAGGGAATTCTATGCACAGTTTCACAGGCAAACCCTCAGTTTATGAGATGATTTCATGTTTGGCAAGTTGGTTGTTTGGCAGTTGTATGTTTTCTTGTAGAAACAATGTTACTATGGTGGGGAAGATCCCAGGGTAGCCCACAGAATTGGATTTAACCTGTGATAGGACTGAAATACCGTACATGCAGTTCATAAATCATGTGCAAGAATGCTGTCTCAGTACCAGTAATAAAAGCAAAAATATGATTGAATAAGAAGTAGCACCTTGAATGCTAAAGCCTGAGAATAGCAGACTTAATTACAGGTTGAGATAGATGGAAGCTTTGGGAGATTGTTTCTGAAGAGCACTTCTGGTTACTTTCAGTGGACATTAGAAGTTGATGGCACATGTTTTACAACTAATTTCACTTCAAAAAGGACAGCTTTCCTTTTCCTTAATATATAGGTATCTCACTAACAGTGCTCTTATAGCTTCCAGCCATGATTATGGTTATTTGGGGTTCACAAAATAGAACAAATGGGTGGAGAGAAAGGTTATCTTGAAGTAACTGGGCAAGAGAAAGGGGAAGAAAGAATGATTTAAAGGGAAATATGAATCCATGTGAGAATATATGATTGTTTAAATGGAGTAAACTAACCATAGTGAATAATAAAAGAAGGGAATGGTACCTCAGGCTGTGTACATGATCCCAGCAGAAGGAAAGAAAGTGAGAATTTTCTGTGATACTACAGCATCTTTTTAAGTTGTGTTCACACACTGTCCCTAGACTGCAGTTCTTTGTATGTGTCCTCTCTCTCCTTCTGGACAGCCTCTTGGAGGGCAGAAGTGCTTCCAACAATACCAAGCGCAAAGTAGGTATACAACACCATGTGTATTGAAATAAAATCAGATATGCTTTTTATTTGACGAGGGCATAAAGAGCTCTAAAAGTGTGCACTCAGCCACCATGTGGTACATAATACTGGTATTTGCTAGAGTTGAATTCAGAATTGGGAAATTGCAAATAGAGAATTGAGGATCCACACATGTGTTATCTGGTTATAGACATATTCTCTTCTCCCCATTCATGGTTGACATGTTTTACTCAGCTCTTCTTTATCTGCCTACCTTGGAGCAGGGTCTGGCTAAATTAGATTATCAAATAATCCATACTTGGAGTTTTGGAGGTTCCCTGATTGACAAAGCTCTCTGCTGATATAGACTTTATAACTTCCCTCAGGAACATACAACATGCTTGTTCTGAAGAAGTAGTATGGAGTTTGACTGTTGATTCTTTGTCTTCCTCTTTGCTTTTGTTCTGTTTGACCCCATCCTTGATTCATTCCTGCTAGAGACAAAGCCACATGCTGAACCACAGGGGAATAGTCTGTAATGAAACAACAAGCTGCTCTCAATTTTAAATATTACATGTTGGGGCAAAGGCAGAGTTCCTTTTCCTCTAAAGCTATAATGTTAAAAAAAAATTCTGTTTGATATTCAGAGTTATTTGATCTGGCAGTTTAACAACTGTTGATGTTTTAATTACTTCTTTAAAGGATTTCAGCTACATTTCTGCTTTATTTTTATTTTACACTGAAGGAATGTCAATATTAGCCATCACTTTGCCCAGTAAGTTACGATTGTAGGACCTTGGAGTAAAATCCAGTAATTACTGGAGCTGGTAACTTAAGACCCTGTTGAGAAACTTGGCAATTTCCCTTTTCCTGAGGAGGCATCTCTACCCTGGGAGCTAGCAATCATTTGTTGATTTCAATCAGTTTTAAGCAGGTGTTGTACCTTTAAGATCAACTTTCTATGTTCCTTTGGAAGAGACTGAGGTCATTCTACTCTGAGTGAAAGAATAATTTTAAGTCATTCTTAATTCAGACAAATGTACAATTGTAGGATGTGCTACCAAGAAAAACTTAGTGAGCTGCTAATCTATTAGGGTCTTACTTCATTTTTATTTGCCCATTTGTATTCTTCCAGAACCAAATAGAGTAATTTGTTAGCATACTACTTACATGGGTGGAAATAGCCATTTAAATTCTCTGAACTAAGTTACTTGCATTCAAAGCTCTTTAGAGATAAAAAGGTCTTCTGAGATCATCTAGTCTAGTCCCCTATAAATGCTTTAACTTGTATTTATTAATCAAAGGAAGGCTGGTTGAGCTTACATCTTTGTTCTTTTGTTATATAGCCTTTGAATTACTCCCATGAAAAAATGTTTAAATGCTTACACACTGAACCCAGTCCAAAGCAATTTGGTTCAGATGACACGGTTCTTGGAGTTTTGTATCTCACATGCTAAAACCAACAGCACTGACATACTACATATTGACTTTCACATAATACTCTTCTGAAATTTCTTTACACTCCCTCCCTCACCACTACCACCTCCAACACACATACATTTTGAGGTGATGAATGAAAACAAATATCCTAAACATTCATTTTTCTGCGTTGAATCAGAACTGCCAGAAGAGGCTTCCTTTTGCAGGACATGCTTTAGCCTTGTCAGGGATAATCAAAGGTTAAATGAAAAGACCAGCCAACTGATTGATGAGGGGGGCACTGTCTAGGATGTTTGGGGAGAAGTGGGCTTAGGTACCAGGTATATTCTTCAGCTGCCCATTATCTTTTCCTGCTTTTACCCTCTCTCCCAAATACTAGGAATATAAGACTTAAGACTTTACTTACAGGGGGGTGCCTGGTTGGCTCAGTGGTTAAACATCCAACTCTTGATTTCAGCTCAGATATTGATCTCAGGGTCATGAGATAGAGCTCCCTGCTGGGAGTAGAGCCTGCTTAACATTCTCACTCTCTGTCCCCCCAGCCACTCCCCCCTTAAAAAAGACTATACTTACCCAATGCTATGAACAACATTTTTGGGGGAAATGGAACCAATTATGAGTTCAGCTGTCTGGTTCTTCTTCTGAGATACATTTTTTTTAAAAGTGCTTAGAACTAGAAACTTTCATATGAAGCTCCCAACTTTTTCTACTTGTCATTTCTTATGCTTCTTTACTAGGCTTAAGTTCATCCTCTTTTTGGGG
>NC_081575.1:69329216-69369426 GCF_022355385.1 Mustela nigripes | reverse complement strand
ATGACTTTATGATTGTAACTCTGGACTGTTTTTTTTCTTGGAGTCCTTTTTCAATAGATAGCACTTAGTCACTAAAAATTTAAAAGACTGCTACCATGTGAGGAATTCCAGAATATAAACTATGGTAGTTAGAAAATTATATATATAAATGTTAAAAATTGTTTTTGCCTTTATCAGTTTTATTGAGTCTGCCTCTTTCTGCCAGTGTTAACACATTCTAACACTCCTCAGCCCAAGTGTTGTTTTTTTCCCCTAGACTTCACTAGACTATAAACTTCATGAGTGAGGAGAATACCCTGTCTGTTTTATTTATTATCTCATATGCCTAACACAATCCTTTGTACATAGAAGGTACTCATAAATACTTATTGGCTGAGTTAAGCAGGCAATAATCTTATCCTAGCCCCTGTATTTGTTTCTATCACAAGTGTAGATAGAGTTTTCTGGCTGAAATCTACCTGGTTATTGGTGAAGGACCTCCATTGTTCTCTGTTTATCTTTGAGTATAGACTGCACTCCAGCAACCCTCTGCTACCTTCCTATTTCTTTTTTTTTTAATATTTTACTTATTTATCTGTCAGATCACAAGTAGGCAGAGAGGCAGGCGGGGGCGGGGGGAGCCAGGCTCCCTGCTGAGCAGAGAGCCTGATTGAGGGGCTTGATCCCAGGACCCTGAGATCATGACCTGAGCCAAAGGCAGAGGCTTTAACCCACTGAGTCACCCAGGCACCCCTACCTTCCTATTTCTAATGGCAATATTTTTCAGTTACCCGCTCTTGAAACTTTTCAGGTACCTTCTTCTCACACCAGATTTCTCTCCTAACCATCCTCTTTCATTTCTGGTTCATTCTTTCCTTTATTTATTGTACACTGTTTTTTTTTTCCAAGATTACCTGGTTTCAAAACATTTCATGCAGTGAACATCCTTGCAGTCAGTCTTCAGCTTGATATTCTACAGAGCACAAATTTACATTTATAATTCTATTTACATAAGGGCCAACTTATTTCTAGCCTCCCCCAAAGGGCTACCCCAAGTCACAAACAGTGAGAAAGATCTTTTGAGCACAAGGACACAAAGAAACAGGGTAACTCCATTTTTTAAAGCAGTTTTTTTTTTTAAAAAAAAATCACATTAAGGTGATGGTGTGAAAGTACTTCCTAAAGTTAAATTTGCACGGGCCTGCCTTATTCTCTCCTCTGGATATGACACTGGCACATCTGCCATTTGAATTGGATTTTGTGAAGCTTTTGAATTGGGAATGGTGACACAGAATACTGTGGCTTTTGGATTGTCTTTCTATTGTTCCCTCCTGAGAGCCAGGAAGATGGGATATATTACATTGATGCTGTCTGTACTCCCAATCATCAGTGCAAATTGACAGCAGTACCATAAAGTCAGGTTTATTGGCAAAAAAAAAAAAACCCACAGATTGTTAGAGTAAGAATTCTACACTATTTATGTAAAGGAAAAAATAAATGCTTTTAGCTGAAGATAATGTCTTGTCTTCCCTGTATCGCCACACACAGCTGGAAATATAGAAGACATTCAGTGAGTATATGACAAAGATTAAATTGTTACCTTGATGACAGTTTCATTTCTCAAGATGTAGAAAAATTCAAGCAAAGAATTGCTACTTTGGTCATAATTCTGAACAGTAAAGAAGAGCTGTTTGGTGAGATAGTGGTGATAGGAACCTTGGGAGAAGGTGAGTCTATCATCAGAGTTTATAGTAATGAAGGAAGGAAGTGCTGTTTATGGCCCACATCTATTACAGTCTTTAGAAAAGCATATTTCAAAAAAACATATTTCAGAAATTAGGGAAATGAAAGGTAAGTATGACCCACTTGTCCTGATGTAGTACATTTTTTAAAGGATGGGAGATTCTCATAATCAAATATTCCTAATTTCTGAGTTATAGAAAGGGGAAGGAAGTATCTGAAACAGTCATACTCAACCTCTTATGCCCCAACACACCAGAAGGGACATGACAGATACCTCATAGTCGTACTCACTTCAGAAACTACAAAAACACATACCACAATTTGTAGAGAAGAATACGTAGTTTGAAATCCCACCAAAAAGAGCATTCTTCCTTCCCTAGCCCAAACAGTATCATTAATCTGAGAGACTGCACAGGAAGTTATTTGATAAGTCAGATTTGACATGATAATTGGAAGAGCATAAAATCAAGCACACATTATAGAGGACATAATTTTTTAAATCATGTCATGAAGGCCAGAGCCATGTAAAAGCAGTGCTAAGAACCACTAAATATGTGCATATATTTAGTTCCATTTAGAGCTGAGAACAAAGAAGAGTTAAACCTACTTGGTCATGCTATTAAAAGTGACAGCTATGCCGAGTGAAATAAGTCAAGCAGAGAGTCAATTATCATATGGTTTCACTTACTTGTGGAGCATAAGGAATAACACGAAGGATATGGGGAGATGGAGAGGAGAAGTGAGTTTGGGTAGATTGGAGAGGGAGACAAACCATGAGAGACTGTGGACTCTGAGAAACAAACTGAGGGTTTTGGAGGGGAGGGGGATGAGGGGTTGGGGGGAGCCTGGTGGTGGGTATTAAGGAGGGCACGAATTGGAAGGAGCACTGGGTGTGGTGCATAAACTATGAGTACTGGAACACTGAAAAGAAATAAAATGAAAAAATGCTAAAAGGAAAAAATAGAATAAAGGCAATATTGTTATAGCAAAAAATTAAATTAGAAAAAATAAAAGTGACAGCTGACAGAGCAATTTGCCTAGAACTTTTCATCAGTGAGAATAACATTCTAACAGAAAGGGTGAATAGAACAAGGTTAAGAAGGAATTTGAAGCTCAAGAGAGATGAAAAAATTAGAGGAGATATATCTATTCCCTTTGGGTTGCCTAAATCTACAGGCCCAGAAGAATTGGATCTAAAAGCACTGAAAAAATAAAAAAGCTGTAGAAGTAATGTGTCATTTTCAATAGGATTACTAAATTAGATGTTAAGGGAAAGACATAAAATTGGGATCTAGTAGACAATTAACCCTATATCTTGTGTTATCCTTGTGGAAAAGAGGAAATAAGAGAAGTTTTATAGCAATTAGGGGGATTTATAGTTAACTGAACTCTGTATATTTATTTCAGCCTTGAGAAAATTATGTAATGGTTTACCATGGAGCTCTACCCTATTCAACAATTTTATCAATAACTTTGAAAAGATATTGAAGGTATATATATTAAATTTTTTGATCATACAAAGTTATAAACGATAGCTAATATGTGCATGGCAAAATCAAAACTCAGAAGATTAAGAAAGGCTTGAATTACAGCCAATAAGATGAAAACCAAAGTTACCATATTTTTTTCACTGGCTTGTCTGGTAATAACCAAGGCTGGGTAGCATACTTCAAGAATATAGCCAAACTGTGGAAGGAGCCAAGATGTCCTTCAACAGATGAATGGATAAAGGGCCTCCTGGGTGGCTCAGTTGGTTAAGTGACTACCTTTGGCTCAGGTCATGATCCCAGCTTCCTGGGATCAAGCCCCACATCAGACTCTCTTTAGGAAGCCTGCTTCTCCCTCTCCCACTCCCCCTGATTGTACTCTCTCTGTGTCAAATAAATAAATAAAAATCTTTTTTAAAAAGATGAATGGATAAAGAAGATGTGATTCATATACTATGTGGTTCCATATACTGTGGAATAGTACTCAGCCATCAGAAAGGATGAATACCTACAATTTACATCTACATGGATAGAACTGGAGGTTATTATGCTAAATGAAATAAGTAAATCAAAGAAATTATCATTTATGGTTTCATTCATATGGTTTCATTCATGTGGAATATAAGGAATAGTGCAGAGGATCATCAGGACAGGATGGGGAAAATTGAATGGGAAGAAATCAGAGAGGGAGACAAACCATGAGACTCTTGACTCCGGGAAACAAACAAGGTTGTGGATAGGGAGGTGCATGGAGGGATGGGGTAACAGGGTGATGGGCATTAAGGAGGGCACATGATGTGATGAGCACTGGGTGTTGTATGCAACTGATGAATTATTGAATATTACATTAAAAAATGATGCACTATATGTTGGCTAATTGAATTTAAATAAAAAAATAAAATTTTTTAAAAAAATGCACTTCAGAGCATAACCACCATACAATAAAACGTTAACAGAAATCATTAAAATAGAACCATACCTTGTCAAGATAAAAAATATATATTGCATCTGGACAAAGGTTTATTTAGAGGTTGGAAACAATGTCCAATAACAGAAGGAATTTTTAGCCTGGAGAGTAAGAGACTTTAATTGGACAGGATAGTGGTCTTTAAATATTTGAAAAACTGGCATATATATGAGTAGTTAGAAGGCTGAGGGAAGAATTGAGACCAGGTGGAGGCAATATAGGAAGGAAGATTTTAGTTTTGTTGAAGACAAATTTTCTAACAATATTAGCTATTAACATTACAGTGGTTTGTGTAGTAAGGTAGTATATTCCCTATCGGTAGAGGAATTCAAGTAGAAACTAGATGACCATCTTTGGGATTATTAAGATACTTCTTTCACTGGAAGAAAATTTAGACAAGATGAGTTCTAAAGTCCCTTCAACTTTGATTCTATGGTACTGTCTATACTGGTGATTTCCTTTGTCAACAATAGTTTCTATCATAATTTTCAAAGGAAAACTTGTAATTCCAAAAGCCTCATCACAGATACATATAGAGCTTTAATCCCCAAATGTTTATTTTCCCTTTTCTTATACCTTTCCTCCTTTCTTTCCTTCCCCTGTACCCATTTAAAGATATTCTGTATTATTAACATACCCACAGTGATAATCAGAGCCCTACTTGTTTATACTTTGCACAAAAGACTATTTGTGCCATCAGAATAAATTATAAATATTTTTGTTCTTAAAATGTACAAGCATACCTTGTCTTATTGTACTTCACTTAATTGTGCTTCACAGATACTGTAATTTTTTTTTTTTTTTACAAATTGAGGGTTGTGGCAACCCTGCACCAAGCATGTCTATTGGTGCCATTTTTCCAATAGCATTTGCTCATTTCATGTCTTTGTGTCACATTTTGATGATTCTCACAATATTCCAAACTTGTAGTAGTAGTAGTAGTAGTAGTAGTAGTAGTAGTAGTAGTTGTGATGATCTGTGATCAGTGATTACAACTTGTTTAAAGCTTAAATGATGGTTAGCATTTTTAGCAATTAAGTATTTTAAAATTATGGGATATACAGTGTTTTTTAGATGTACTACTATTGCACACTTAATAGACTACAGTGTAGTATAAACATAACTTTTATCCTCACTGAAAAACCAAAAATTCGTTTGACTCACTTTATTGTGATACTTGCTTTAGTACAGTGATCTGGAATCAAACCCACAATATTTCCAAGGTATGCCTATATGTGTCTGAGGAAAAAAGAAACTCTGACAACCATATTTTTAAAGAACTAAATCAATAATTATTTTGTATAAGTAGTATATTGCTCTGTCCTCACCATATATTCAATGAAGTATTCTGCTTTAGGCCAAGCACTGTTTTGTAACTTAGGAAGTTGCCTGAAAGGATTAAGGCTATAGTCCAAGCATTCCAGTATCTCCTATTAAGCCACCGTGGGTTTCTCTCTCTCTTTTTTTTAAGATTTTATTTATTTATTTGACACAGAGAGAGAGAGATCACAAGCAGGCAGACAGGCAAGCAGAGGAAGAGGGGGAAGCAGGCTCCCCATCCAGCAGAGAGCCCGATGCGTGGCTCAATCCCAGGACCCTGAGATCATGACCTGAGCTGAAGGCAGAGACTTAACCCACTGAGCCACCCAGGCGCCCCTGTGAGTTTCTTTTTTACCTACAAATGTATATAAACTTCTCTTGAACCTTTTCTTAAGTATTTCTGTCTCCAGTCTAGATAATTTCTCAGTATAATGATAATGAATTCACAAACCTTGAGTAAAGTAGTATATCTTTTCTTCGGCACAGATGTTTAGTATTGTTGTATATCTCTTTTAAGTGAATAACAGTTATTGAGCTGTATTCTAGTTATTACCTATGTGCTAGCCATTCCTTTTAAAAAATGCTTGTTGAAATAAGTCAGAGAAAGAACAATATAGGATTTCACTCATGGGGAGTTTAAGAAACAAAACTGATGAACAAAGGGGGAGGGAAGGAAAAATAAACAAGACAGAAAGAAGAACCATATGAGAGTCTTAACTATAGGGAACAAACTGAGGGGAGGTAGGTGGGGGAATGGGATAATTGGGTGATAGACCTTAAGGAGGGCACTTGATGGAATGAGTACTGGGTGTTATAGGCAACTGATGAATCACTAAATTCTACCCTGAAACTAATAAATTATTATATGTTAATTAAATTGATTTTAAGTAAAAAATTTTTTAAAAATAAGAAATAACAAGGGAAGTAGATGAGATTACTCACAGGCTTTAACTTCGGTTTTCAGCACATTGTCTGTGAAGTGCCTAGGTAGGGTGTGTGTGTGTGTGTGTGTGTGTGTGTGTGTGTGAGAGAGTGAGACTCTTGCCAGGAATTTACTGTACTTCCTTAATATTTGAGTCTATAAATTTATATCTTTGACCAAATTTGGGGAAATTTTGACCATTTCTTCAAATATTTTTCTACCTCATTTTCTCTCTTCTAGGATTTTAATTACACATATATTAGATCATTTGATGTCTCACAAGTCTCTGAGTTTCTGCTTATTTTCTCCAACCTTTTTTCTCTGTGTTATTCAGATTAGACCATTTCTATGAGTCTATTATCAAGTTCACTTACTATTTTGTCATTTCCATAGAGAATGCTACTGTTAAGTCCAGAGAGTGAATTTTTATTTCAGATATTGGCTATTTCTGTTTTGGAATTTTTATTTGGTGATATATTTTTTTTTTAGTTACTATTTCTTTGTTGAGATTTCTTAAATTTTCATTCATAACAATTGTATTTTCCTTTATATCCCAGAGCTTTAAAAATCTTTAAAAATCTTATCTGATTTCCATTTTTCTAAAGAAGACATACAGATAGCTAACAGGTACATGAAAAGATACTCAACATCTTTCGTCACCAGGGAAACACAAATCAAAACCACAATATGATACCACCTCACACCTGTTAGAGTGACTAAAATTAACAACACAGGAAACAACAGATGTTGGTGAGGATGTGGAGAAAGGGAAACCCTCTTATACCATTGGTGGAAATGCAAAGTGGTGCAGCCACTCTGGAAAGCAGCATGGAAGTTCCTCAAAAATTTAAAAATAGAACATAGAACTACCCTGTGTAATTGGTAGGTAGTTGTACTACCTACCAATTGCACTACTAGGTATTTACCCAACAAATTGCACTACTAGGTATTTACCCCAAAGATACAGAAATACAGATTTGAAGGTATACATGCACCCCAATGTTTATAATAGCATCATTGACAATAGCCAAACTATGGAAAGAGCCCACATGTCCATCAACTGATGAATGGATAAGGAAGCTGTGGTCCATATACACTATGGAGTATTATGCCTCCATCAGAAAGGATGAATACCCAACTTTTGTAGCAACATGGACGGGACTGGAAGAGATTATGCTGAGTGAAATAAGTCAAGCAGAGAGAGTCAATTATCATATGGTTTCACTTATTTGTGGAGCATAACAAATAGCATGGAGGACAATGGGAGATAGAGAGGAGAAGGGAGTTGGGGGAAATTTGAAGGAGAGGTGAACCACATGAGACTATGGACTCTGAAAAACAATCTGAGGGTTTTGAAGGGGCAGGGGGTGGGAGGTCGGGGTACCAGGTGGTGGGTATTATAGAGGGCACGGATTGCATGGAGCACTGGGTGTGGTGCAAAAATAATGAATACTGTTATGCTGAAAATAAAAAATAAATTTAAAAAAAATTTTTAAAAATAATGATAATAAAAAAAGGAAGCTGTGGTATATTTTCAATGAAATACTACTCAGCCATCAAAAAGAATGGAATCTTGCCATTTGCAGCCATGTGGATGGAGTGTATTTAGCTAAGCCAAATACTCAGAGAAAGACAAATACCATATGATTTCACTCATATGTGGAATTTAAGACAGAAAACAGATGAACAGGGATGCCTGGGTGGCTCAGTTGGTTAAGCGTCTGCCTTCAGCTCAGGTCATGATCCCAGGGTCCTGGGATCGAGTCCTGCATTGGGCTCCTTGCTCAGCAGAGAGCCTACTTCTTCCTCTGAGTGCCATCTCTCTCTCTCTCTCTCTCTCTCTCTCTCTGACAAATGAAAGAAAGAAAAAAGGAAGGAAGGAAGGAAGGAAAGAAACAGATGAACAAATGGGAAGGGGGAAAAAAAGAAGAAAGCAAAGCATAACTCTTAACAATAGAGAACAAAGGGAGAGTTGATCAAGTGAGTTGGGTGGGGGATGAGTTAAATGGGTGATGTGTATTAAGAAGGGCACTTGTTATGATGAGCAGTGGGTGTTATATATAAGTGATGAATCATTAAATAAAATCTTGTCTGAT
Organism: Mustela nigripes; assembly: GCF_022355385.1. Lineage (NCBI taxonomy): Eukaryota > Metazoa > Chordata > Mammalia > Carnivora > Mustelidae > Mustela > Mustela nigripes. The sequence continues at coordinate 69,360,912 of NC_081575.1, read as the reverse complement.
TTCAAATGAATGTATTATTTTGGAGTTGGCCTCTGTTGATTTCCTTTTCTCTTGAGAATGGATCATATTTTCCAATTTTAAAATATGTTAAATAATTTTAGATTGTATTCTGGATATCATAGAACATTATTTTATAGGTGTTCTGGATTCTGTTATTTTCCTCCAAAGAGTATTATTTTTTTAAGTAAGCATTTAACTCTGTGAAACTTAAACGGTAAATCCTATCTTCTCTGCAGTAGGAGGCAGCTCAGTTCTAACTTCCGTACTTTTAGGCTTAGCTGGGCTTCCTGTAGTCTGCCTGCACATGTACAACTCAGGGGTCAGCCAGAGATTCAGAAAGGAGCTGTACATATAATTTGGGTTACTTCCCTGGCTTTCTCTATTGCAGGATTTCCTCTCACTTTCCAATGCCTGTGGTTTCCCTCGAACTCTGTCTTCTAGTTCTTCAAGCCGGTGAGATTACAGATCTCTATCTGAGTTTAAGCCATCCCATGAGGTGCTTAAACCCATTTTTAAAAATGGTAAATTCACTCAGTGTCACTCCTTTTAAATGTCAGTCTCTCCATAAATGCCATTTGCCTATTTTTGTTTATTTTCCAGGACCATCAGGTCGTGCTTTTTTTTTCCTCCCTATTTATCCAGAGTGTACAGTTGCTATCTGCAGAAGGGTTTGGTTTGGCGGGAGTTTATCTGACTATTACTAGAACTGTAACCATCTTGCAATGTATCTACTTGGACATTTTAGAAGAGGAAACTGAGACCCAGAAAGCTACAGCTTATAGGTTTTCTAGATCCAAATTCAGAGCATCTCTGTATTTTTTTAAAATATTGGTAATACTCTTCCTCAAGCATTATTCTCCCAGATTAGTGAGTCGTGACTATTACCCATGTAATACCTATTCTTCCTATCACCTTCACTCATTTTTCTTATAGATGTCCATTAAACATTTTCAACTTCCTGCTAATCTCCTGTAGGTTCCCGCCATGTTACTGCAATGGGTTTCACTGCGTAAGAGTAAGAAACTTGATTTTGCCTTTATTTCTAATGATCTTTCTGAATAATGCCCAGCAATGTTTTCACGGAATAGTTTGTGGTGCTTTTAGACATAACTTCTTTGTTAAAAGTAGAAGCTCAGAGACTATAATCTTACATAATTCAAATTATTCTCTTTCCTCCTAAAATGTTACCCTATTCAGCCTCAGGAAATTTTACCTTTTCTACCTCTTGTTGTAATGTTTCCCTGTTGTTATATCATCTTATATGGAGAGAACTTTGTTTCACCTACAATCTTAAACCCACACTTTTCCATAACATAAGCAAAAGTCTTAAAATCGACTCAGTTATAATTAATAAAAAGAGCATTACTACAGGTATACGTTCATGAACAACTATTTTCTGAGTGTCTACTCTGTACTCAGCATTTTACTGAGTGCTGGAGATCCAATAATGAGCAAAGCAGACATAATGCTTGCTCTCTTAGGGCTTTTACAGTCTAACAGAGAAGTCAGACAACTAAATAAGCAATAAGAGAAAAAACTAAGTACAGACATGAGGGGGAGTAGAGGGTACTACTTTCATAGAAAAATTTGAGAAGCATTGTGTGAAAATACCTAGGGTATACCTATGTCTGGTACATAACAGGAGCTCAGTAAATGATAGTTGTATCAACACAGATCTGGTGAGTGTTCATCATTTACATTTTTTCATCTAAAACCATCTCCTTTGTTTATTATCTTTAAAATTGTTCTCCTGGTCTTACAGATCCTGTATTAACTCATTTTTAAGTAATCTTTGGTATGTGATCCTGAAAAAATACTTACTGAAAACCCAAGTGAATTGCATCCCTTGGTTTTTTGTCGACCATATCCTAATTTACCTCCCCCAAAAGACTCATAAATGAATTAAGCTATGATTTATTTTAAAATAATATTTACTTATTAAGAGAGAGAGCAGGTGGGGAGAGGGAGAGAGAATCTCCAGCAGACTTCCTGCTGAGCACAGAGTCCAATGTGAGGCTCAGTCCTATGTCACTGATATCATGATCTGAGCCAAATCACTGACTAAGCCACCAGTTGCCCCAAGACATGATTTCTCTTTATAGAAAATGTGTTCCCTTTTCCCCAATAGGTTATATTTCCATTTGTATATTTGATCTCATATAGATTAAGGTGTTTGAACTGAAAACTAAGAGAATATTTTAAACCCAACTCTTAGTGTCTGTGCTAAGAGGCAAAAGAATATAATAACCATGGATAAACATGATCCACAGATAACCCTCAAACTTTCCTTTTAGCTGTTGTTTGAACACATTTTCTCCTCAGAAACTACATGACAGAAGAGAAAAATTGACGAATCTCACTTTTTATTTTCTCCACCAAGTTATCCCAGATTAACTCTATCTTATGCTAATGACTCCTTTACACCTAATTCCCCTGCCACTTAGGTTTTCTATTTTTTAATAATAGCATTTTTAATGTAATATGTTTTAAGTCAGTCTCAGATTTTTATATGCCTTGTATTTTACTACCCTGAAAATATCACCAACCCCTATATAATTATGAAATATATTTTAGGGTAGCCTATTCTGTAATGTCTGGTAATTAACAAACTTTGCACAATGTTAACTAACTGCATACCTTCCTGTGGGTGTAATTACCCTGAAAAAGGCAAAGGAATATCAGGAGGAAGGCAATAAAAGGGAATTAATGATGGTAAGTAATTGTGGGGATGAATTACACCTAAACTGAATTATTTCCCAAAATCAAGACTAGACTAACCCATCATTTCTGCTAAAGGAAGATGAACACCTATTGAAAGTGAAAGGTAAGTTGAGCTCTCTGGAAAGAAATCATTATTCTGAAATAATCTGCCTTACTATGAAGTGACAGTTCTCTAAAAATGTATTATCTTTCTTCCTAACAAAAAGAACTTTAACTCCTTTAGGTGTCAAATGAGTTAATTTCCTTTCGGTTTTTTTAAAACCATTTCTAAACTTCATCTTAGTTTCTCCAGTGAAGACAGTCAACTTTGGTGGTATTGGTATAAACGACTGGTTTTTAAAAATATCTACAAGAATTAAACATAGGGTTCCTTTAAAAGTAACTGGTTGGACTCAATCTAAATAGATTTATTTTTGACAGATACTTCAAGTATTTGTGACTGGTTAACAGCAGGAATTATAATAGAGCCTATAATTAGAAGGAGTCAAAACTTGAGAAATGGCCATTGATAATGAAAACCCTTAGTTGAAGGATAATTAAGCATTTGGAATACCATAAAATTGGGCAGAAAAGGCACTCTTAATTTATTATATTTTTTGTTCCCATTACAAAAGACTCTTTGGTGCATTTGCAAACACATAGACTCGAAACATAACTGGGATCACACCTGGACTATTCAGCTTCTCCAAACTCATTAACTGCAAAGATATAGATTAATTGGAGAGAGTTCAGAGAGGAGTAACAGAAATGATTATGGGGCCAGAGGGATTGATTTATGAGCAAAGATTAAAAGAATTTTGTCTATACAATTTAGCTAAGTGATGACTAAGGGGGAAAAGGGTGGGGATACAACTGTCTGAAGGGTGTAAACACCAAGGAGAGAGGAGAATAATTTACTATGCAACATGAGAATATAACTAGGGCTAATAAGCTATAATTACCCAAAGGAATAACAGAATAAATATTTCAGGGAAACTCAGAACCATAAGACCGCCAACTTGTTTCTCAAGGAGACAGTTACAGACATTTATAACCCTAGTCTCATCCAGATCAACAAGTATATGTAGTGTGAATTAATCATCTAATGCCACTGATCTCCCTCCTCTCCCCACCCTCTCTCCAAAGGTCTTGCCTTTAACATTATTATGGCATATTACAAGTCCAGCATACGGGTCTACTTAATTTTGTCTTTATTGGTGCCAGTGAGTCTTTCAAAGTTCAATTCCAATAATGGCCATAGCAGAGTCCTTTCTTTTGGATTTACTGTGGATTCCACTGTAGAGCATGAAAATAAGGAATTAAAAACTGGAGGTGAAAAAAATTGTTTTCTACTTGGGATTGTAAACAAATCAAAAGTCATAGTGTTTGTGTTTGGAATCCCCACTAATGAAGTTTCAAATTGTATTCCATGTCCTAAAAAGTTCAATTTTAGCATTTTCCAAAGGAGAAAATAGGCACTAAAAAAAAATCTTTGTAGGCTTCATGATTTGTGTAAACTTTGGAATGTGGTTCTTCAGAAAACAAATTAGTCTGTGGGTAACTGCAGGCTAAATTATTTGGCTAATTCCTATTGTGCTATCATGACATTCCAGAGCATTGCTATTTAACCTTGCCAGATAAGATTTTGCATGTCACTGCAGTGAAAGCTGCTTCTTTTGTATGCATACTTTTCTCCTTTTCTTTTGTATTGAGAATCTTCTTAGGGTGATCCCACTTGAGAAATATCTTTTTCTACACCATTGCTTTGACAAATTCTTCTGGTTTTTATCCTAGATTATATACTTGGGAAATTTTTTTTCTAGGTAAATCATATCTCAATGCAATATTTTAAATAATTTTTCTATATTACAGTAGTTTTAGATTTACAGAAAAGTTGCAAAACTAGTACAAAGTTTTCATATACTCCATCCCTAGTATCCTAGTATCACTTATTACCTTAGCATGGTACATTGGTCACAACAGATGAACTAATACTGATATAATATTATTAACTAAAATTCATATTTTATTCACATTTCCTTAGGTTTTATGTAATGTCCTTGTTCTCTTACAGGGTCCCATCTAGGATGCCATAGTACATTTAGTCATCATGTGTCCTCAGTTTCCTCTTAGTAACTATGGCAATTTCACTTTCCTTGTTTTCAGTGACCTTAACAATTTTGAGGAGTACTAGTCAGCTATTTTGTAGAACGTCCATTGAATATAATCTGGCTGATGTTTTTCTCATTATTAGACTAGGATTATTTATAGGTTTTGGGGAGGAAGACCAAAAAAGTAAAACATCATTTTCAACGCATTATGTCAAAGGTAAATACCATTAACATCGCTTATCACTCTTTTTGTTTTAAAATGGCTTATTACTCTTGATGCTAACCTTAATCACCTAGTGAGGTAGGGTTTGCCACTCTAAAATTACTAATTTCCCCCTTTTTCATGCTGTATTCTTTGTAAGTCATGATGTACAGTCCATGCTTAAGGAATGGAGGAAGAGTTAATGTCCACCTTCCTGAGGGTGAAGTAACCACATAAATTATTTGAGATTCTTCTGCATTGTTGGTTTGTCTACTCTTGTTTGCTTAGTCATTTATGTAAGTGCAGACATAAGGATATTTATTTATTTATTTTTAATTTATTTATTTGACAGAGAGAGAGAGAGAGATCACAAGTAGGCAAAGAGGCAGGCAGAGAAAGAGGGGGAAGCAGGGTCCCCACTGAGCAGAGAGCCAGATGTGGGGCTCGATCCCAGGACTCTAAGATCATGACTGAGGCGAAGGCAGAGGCTTAACCCACTGAGCCACCCAGGTGCCCCAGGATATTTATTTTATACTTTGAATTATAATCCAATACTACTTTATCTTGTTCAAATTGTTCTACCTTGGCCACTGGGAGCTCTCTCATTTGGTTCCTGTGTCCCTTTGACATACAACTGTCCATGTGGACTTTTACTGAATACTTCTTTACTTTATGGCACTATAAGATGGCACTACAAGATGCTACAGGCTCATATGTATATTTCTTGCCCATTCATTCCTATCATCAACCAATTCTCCATGGATTCCACTTTCTATTGAAGAGTGGTATTATAAAGCAAGATCTGAGTGCTAGGTGTGCTTGTTGCTGCTATGGTGTTATTACTTCTAGGCCTTCCCAGCTGACAGAAGAAGGAAATATATGAGTATATACTCGCCTGCATTCATACACTTATCTATAAACATTTCTAAATGTAGCTATTTGTATCTATATTAAGCTAAATATGAGTTCATATCAATTTCCCCAACTCTAATCCTTTACCGTGTGGATCATTCTAGAATGAATAGTCCCACTCCCATCTACCAACCATTTACATAATCATCCAGTTATATAGTAGTTTCAGAATTGTCACCCACACCTGTGAAGAGAAAACTTTATCAAATAGAGTCATACTTATTTACAGTTTCTTTTGTCTTCAGTCTGGGAAACTTCACTCATTTCCAAAGTTACTTTAAAAAGTTACTTTTTCTCCCTACCTCCAATTAAGTGTTTGGAACATATGTTATATAATTAGATCCTTAAGTCACATTCTGCAACTCCATCCTGAAATCAGTCCCCTCCCTTTTAAATTTCTGCATTCATTGAGATTCACTCTTTGTGCTATAAGGTTCTGTGGGTTTTGAAAAATGTAGGATCATATACCCACCGTTACAGTATCATACAAAATAGTTTTACCAACCTAAAAACCCTTGTGTTTTACCTATTCAATCTTTTCTCCTCCTCCTCAAACCTCTGGCAACCACCAATCACCTGTTTATCTAATCTCTATGGTTTTGTCTTTTCCAAATGTTCCAGCCATGCGGTGTGTAGCCTTTCCAACTGGCTTTTTTTTTCACTTAGCAACATATATTATAGAATCATCCACATCTTTGTGTGGCTTGATTGCATATTCTCTTTTTTTCACTAAATAGTAATTCATTATATGTATGTGCATGCTTTGTTTACCCATGTACTTATTGAAGGATATCTTGGTTGCTTCTAGTGTTTGGTGATTATGAAGAAAGCTGCTATAAACATTCACATGCTACTTTTTGTGTGGAAATAAGTTTCAAATCAGTTGTGTAAATACTTAGGAGAGAAGTTTCTGGGTTTTATGTTAAGACTATGTTTGTTTGTTTTTTAAAAAAGAGCCTTTAGCTTTGTAAGAAAATGCTACTGTCTCCCAAACCATGTTTGCATTCTCACTGGCAATGAATGAGGGTTCCTGTTGCTCTGCATCTTTCCAGCAATTGATATTGTCAGGTTTTTGGATTTTAACTTTCCTAATGGGTGTTTGGTAGTATCTTATTATTGTTTTAGTTTGCATTTCACTAATGACAACCTTGCTTGCTTTTGATTGGCAGTCTACAGGTGTTTTAAACAACAGTTTTGGTTTTATTTACCAATTCTTCCTTTATGGGAATTGAAGGAGCATATATTATAAAGTATAACTTTATACTTTAGACTTTGTTTATATGAAAACAATTGTTTAAAATTCAGGTGATTACCTTTTTATAAGTGTGCATTAATTAGCTACAACATAGGCAAAGGAAGCATCTGCTAAAGTAAATGCTAAGTCACTGGTGGCACAGAGTCAATTCAATGTGTTTGTTGTGCAGAAAGTAGAGGGAAATTTATTGGTAAGCAAGATGTCTATAAGCTAATTATTTTTCTGAATATTTCCAAATCTTCCCTTTCTTCTTCCCTCCCTTACTACCATCACCATATACACCCTAATTTCTATCCTCCCCACCTAATATATACAGCATGATTTCTTCTTACTTTAGGAAGAGATAATCAGAGTGACTTCAATTCCTTTTCCCATCAGAATGTGACTTGTAGATACATAACTTCTTCTAAAACTATTAATCACATCTGATTTTTATTGCCCTGTACCCCAAACTTAGGTCCTCACTTTCTGATATACACATGTTGCCTTTATCTCTTTCAGGCTGCAAACTTGTCTTTCCCAATTTAATCCCAATTGTACCTTATCCATTCTATGTTCCATTCCTTCAGGGTCATATTAGCTGGGAAAAAAAAAGGCTAATTGGTTAAATCAACTTTACTTTAAATGTTAGAGCAAAGAATGCCACTAACACTGAACATTTATAATGCACAGGAACTTTCATACGTGTTCTCATTTTATTCTCACAATGACCCTGTGAGGTGACAGTTTTTCCCTTTTTATAGGTGAGAAAATTTAGAGTTAAGGAGTATGCTGTAATAGTTTTACACATGCTATTCCCTCTGCCTAGGGCACCCCTTTAGTTCTATCTCTATCAAACTACCAAACCTTCAGAAGCCACTTCAGATTCTACTTCCTTGGGTGGTGGTCTCAGCACTGCATAAGTAAATTTTGAAAAGACTTTATAAGTAATTCTTTTGTTTGTTTACTGTCATTGCCTTTTTTTTCATTGATATAATGTTGTGTAAGTTTAAGGTGTACAAGGTGATGATTTGATACATGTATGTATTGCAAAATTATTAGCCACAACAAAGTTAGTTAATACTTCCATCACCTCACATAATTACCATTTTGTTTGTAGTAAGAACATTTAAGATCTACTCTCTCAGCAACTTTCAAATAGTCTGTAATACAGTATTGCTAACTATAGTCATCACACTGTACTTATTCATTTTATAGAAAGTAGCATATCTCTTTTTAAAATTTTGAGTACAGTTGAAACACAGTGTTACATTAGTTTCAAGTACACAACCTAGTGAATTAACAAGTTTACAGATTATGCTATGTTCACCATTAAGTATAGCTATGATTTGTCCCATTGCATCACTATTGCAATATCATTAACTGTATTCCTTGTGCTCTGCTTTTTATTCCCATGACTTACTCATTCTGTAACTGGAGGCCTGTATCACCCTTTCCCCTTCACCCATTTTTCCCAACCCACCACCTCCCTACCTTCTGGCAACCATGCATATTTGTTCCCTGTATTTATAGTTCTGATTCTGCTTTTTGTTTTTTCATTTTTTTCATTTATGAGCAGAATCATATGGTATTTCTCTTTCTCAGTCCAGCTTATTTTACTTAGCATAATACCCTCTAGGTCCATCCATGTTGTTTCACATGGCATGATCTCATCAGTTTTATGGCCGTGAATCATTCCATTGTATATTCTACATTTTCCTAACCCATTCATCTGCTGACGGACACTTAGGTTGCTTCCATGACTTAGCTATTATAAACAATGCTGCAATAAACAGAGAGATGTATATATATTTTTGTATTAGTGTTTTTGTTTTCCCTGGGTAAAAACCCAACAGTGGAATTACTGGATCATATGATATTTTCTAAGCAATTCTGATACTTGCCCCTGGTTAAGAGCCATCATGCTAAACTATGGGATGTTGACCAGGGCCATATCTTACTAATATTCATATTCCAGTTAAATTGCATTGTATCTTTTGCATTCCACAGTATTTTCTCAGTCAGTATTTATTAAGTGAATGATTTGGGGGTTTATGGGAATGTAGATATTGTATGTGTGTTGCACTGGGTTGGCAGATTTACAACCATTTGAGTATATATATACAGATAACTGCTAGACCTTTAAGGAGCAATAGAAAGAAATGAACAAGCAAATGAAATAAAAGACAAACAAAAAGATTCTTAAATACATAGAACAAATGTGGCTGCCAAAGGGGAGGTTTGTGGGGGAATGGGAAAAAGAGGTAAGGGGAATTAAGAGTACACTTATCTTGATGAGCATTGAGAAATGTATAGAATTGATGAATCATTACTTTGTACACCTGAAACTAAAATAACACTATATGTAAATTACATTTGAATAAAAAAAAGGAAGATGGTGATAACTATGCATGAAACCTGTACAGACACTGAGGTGATTATTTTTAGAATGAAGAGAATGCTTATCATATTTTTATTCTATTTTAGAAACAGACTATCTAGTGGCCTCATAATGCAAGCTACAAAAAGTAAAGTCACAAGAGACTCTTAAATATAGAGAATTAAACTGAGAGTTGCTGGAAGGGAGGTGGGGGGGGATGGGCTAAATGGGTGATAGCCATTAATGAGGGCACTTGTTGGGATGAGCACTGGGTGTTGTATGTGGATGATCAGTCACTGGGCTCTGCTCCTGACACTAGTGCTGCACTGTATTTTAACTAACTTGAGTTTAAAGAAATAAAGAAAGAAACAAATCTAATGAACAGAGGGGGGCCAAAAAAGAGACAACCCCCCAAAAATCAGACTCAACTATAGAGAACAAACTGATGGCTACCAGAGAGGGGATGGGGCAGGATGGGTGAAATAGGTGAAGGGGGTTTACGAGGACACTAATCTTAATGAGCACTGAGCAACATATCGAATTGTTGAATCACTGTATTGTACACCTGAAACTAATATAACACTGTATGTTAACTATACTAGAATTTTTAAACTTTTTAATTGAATAAAATGTGAAGTCTGATAAAGTCTATTTAGCTGGTACTGATATACAGCAGATAATTTTAAGCCATTCCTTGGTAAATGAGTTGCCATCAGAAAGAGGGATTTCACATTGTCACAAATGGCATGATCTCATCCTTTCTTATGCTGACTTTCTAGTATTACATTGTGTATTATACATATGCCACACCTTCTTTATGCATTCATCTACTGATGAATGCTTAGGTTGCTTCCATATTTGGGCTATTATAGTAATGTTGCAATAAATATAGGAGGGCATATATCTTTTTGAGTTAGTGCTTTGGTTTTCCTGGGTAAGTACCCAGTAGTATTTATTGGATCATATGGTATTTCTATATTTAATTTTTTTGAGGAGCCTTCATACTGTTTTCCACTGTAGCTATACCACCAACAGTGCACAAGGGTTCCTGTTTCTCCACATCCTCACCAACACTTATTTCTTGTCTTTCTGATTCTAGCCATTCTCACAGGTTTAAGATGATATCTCACTGTGGTTTTGCTTTGCATTTCCCTGGTGATTAGTGAATATTTTCATGTGCTTTTTGGCCATCTATATGTTTTCTTCAAAAAAATAGTTTTTTGGAGCGCCTGGGTGGCTCAGTGGGTTTAAAGCCTCTGCCTTCAGCTCAAGTCATGATCCCAGGGTCCTGGAATCGAGCCCTGCATCGGGCTCTCTGCTTAGCGGGGAGCTTGCTCCCTCCTCTCTCTCTGTCTGCCTATCTGCCTACTTGTGATCTCTGTCTGTCAAATAAATAAATAAAATCTTTAAAAAAATAGTTTTTTGTTTTGTTCTATTTTGTTTTTTGGACCTAGATGGTATTATTCTAAGTGAAATAAATCAGACAGAGAAAGACAAATACCATATGACTTTACTTACTGAAATCTAAAACAAAACAAATGAATAAACAAAAAACAATGAGACCTATAAATACAGAGAACAAACTGATGATTGCCAAAGGGGAGAGGGGTTGAGGGATGGGCAAAATAGGTGAGGGTGGGAGATACAGACTTCCAGTTATGGAATGAATAAGTCACGGGAATAAAAGGTATAGCATAGGAACATAGTTAATGATATTGTAATAACATTGTAAGAAGACAGATGGTATTTACACTTCTGATGAGCATAGCATAACATATAGACTTGTCAAATCACTGTGTATACACCTGAAACTAATGTAACATTGTGTGTTAACCAAACTCAATCTTTTAAAAAGAGGGACATAAAGTGTTAAGCATTTATTAAAGTGCATAGATTAAGGGCATCTGGGTGGCTCAATTAAGTGTCTGACTCTTGATTTCGGCTCAGGTCATGATCTCAGGGCAGTGAGATGAAGCCCTGCATCGGGCCGTGTGTTCATTGCAGAGTCTGCTTTTCCCTTTCCCTCTGCTGCTCCCTCTACTCCTCCCCCAGCTTATGTTCTCTCTCTCTAATAAATGAATAAAATCTTTTAAAAAAATACATGCGTACATGTTTTTACATGTACATGCATACATATTTTTAGGTATTCCAAAAACACTACAGTAGGAACTCATAAAAGTTTTGGTAGCCTAATATCCTTTATAAAAAAAAAAATCCTTGTGATTCATATCCTTTGGTTGCCTTGAGCCCTATTATATTGAATGTTGCTAGAAATAAATGTGCCACCAACTTACACCTGGAAGTTTCTTCATTCTACAAAAGCTCCCATTATATGTTTAAAATATTTGTTTTAACAGAATTTTACCATTTCTAATCAATTCTCAAGCAGGATATGGCAGCACTTTTCACATGACTAGGTATCAACTGATGAGAGATGAGTTCTCTTGATAATGATTTCAACAGTTACCATTAGTATCAGTCAAAATGAAAATTATGACTGGCAAGTGATCAAGGATCTCCATACTAACATAATTCCTCATGTTATATATTGCTTAACACTGGGCTCTATCTACATGGTCCCAGTTCGATGTCAGTTGAAGACCCCAGCAAGATACTATACAGTTAACTTGATTTGCCAAAGAAGTTTGAAAACTTGTTTAAAACCATTAAAAGCATTCTTGCTGTTTTTTTGGCAGTGCTAAGTAGAACTTGGCTCATCATGGACCTGGGGTAATCAGAGAGTGAGCAAATGATAATTTAGGTCCTTAGGCAAACATACAAGCTTTGAAGCTAGAGTATTTCTAATTGCATACCTAATGCTTGATTGACATAATTCTGAGATTAGACAACTACCCCCAAGAAACTTCTCGTAGTTTCTGATTGTTTACCAGTGACCCTCAGGTCCTTCACACCGAGCTATGCTTCACAAACTGGAAATGGTCTGCCAGCATCCAGAATTTGTCTTTCTGGAGCATAGACCCTACTCTGGGTTAAAGAAAATCACTATATCAAATAAATAAATAAAATCTTTTTTTTTAAATAAAATCATTATATTTAAACAAATATATATTGTTTTAGAACACAAAATTATTTTTGAATGAGTGGAGAGGAAATTAGGAAGATCAGAAGAACTTCTAAAGCACTGCTGTAAGTTATGGCCTCTTCTGAAATATGCTTCTCTTTCACCTCTGCCTAGAAGTCTCCTGCTTACTTTTTAGATGCCAAGTCAGAAGTCATTTTCCACAGTTCCCCCACCCTGAGCAGAATATCTCCATCTTCTGTGACTCCATTGACTTTCCTCAATTATCTTAATATGGCATACATCCCATTAATGTGATTAGCTATTTATCTCCTCACTAGATACAGTGTGAGCCTCAAAAACACAAGGTCTACAATGTTCTTTATATCCCCAGTTCCTTGCACAGGATTTGGCCAGAGCAAGTGCCTAGTGGACAGATGGATGGATGATAGAAAAGACAGACAAAAATCTATTCGTCAAGGTCTACTCACTTGAACAAGATTTTGAACTCTCCTAACATTCTAGTTGAATATAGAACTAGATGCCCACTGGGTTGTTTCAACTTGTGTGTCAGTTATGTCTTAATTCTATTTTAAATAGGAGGATATCAATGTGATTCACCCTACTACAAGGCTCAGGAGGAAAAAAAATCGTACATCAACTCAAACAAAACATTTAACAAAATATAACACCAATTCATGATTTTAGAAAAAACTCAGAAAACTAGGAGTAGCGGGAACTTTATCAAAAACCCTATAGCTAACAACATACTGTATGATGAAAGACTGAAGGCTTTCCTTCTAAGATTGGAAACAATATATGCCTATCTGCTCTTATCACTTCTAGTCAACATTGTGCTGGGAGTTCTAGCCAGTGCAATAGGAAAGAAAAAAAATAAGAGGCAATAAGTTTTGAAAGAAAATAAGACAATCTTTATATGCAGACAGTGTGATCATCTTTGTAGAAAATTTTACAAAAAAATCTACAAAACAACTACTAGAACTAATAAGTGAATAAGTTCACAGGACACCAAATTGCTATTAAATAATCAATTATATTCCTGTATACTAACAATAAACAGAAATTGAGATTTTTATAAATACCTTTAATGATAGCATCTCAAATATGAAATACTATTAACATGTCAGTTTTCCCCAACTTGATCTACCCTAACTTTTCTTGTAGAAATTGACAATCCAATTCTAAAATTTATCTGGAAACTAAAATTTATCTGGAAAGGCAAAGGACCTAAAATATCCAAAACGAGTTTGAAACAGAACAAAGTTGGAGGACTTATGCTACCTGATCTCAAGGCTTCTTAGAAGGTAACAGTAATCAAGCAAGATACAGTGCTCCTAATTAAAAAATAGATAGTATATCTTTTCAAATTAGTGTCTTTATTTTCTTTGAGTAAATACCCCATAGTAAAATTATGGGATCATATGTTTATTATATGTTTATCGCAGCATTGTTTACAATAGCCAAGGTCTGGAAGCAACTCAGATGTTCATTGATAGACGGATAATAAAGTGTGGTATATATATATGTGCCACACTTTTATATATATATACACACATATATATATGTGTGTATATATATTTACACACATATATACACACACACACACACACACACACACATATATATATATATATATATATATATATATATATATATATATAATGGAATAGATGGTATAATTCTAAGTGAAAAAAGTTAGAGAAAGTTATTTATCTTTTATATTTTTTATTTATTATCTATTTATATTTATTTATGCCATATGATTTCATTTATATGTGGAATCTAAAAAAACAAAACAACAAAAAAGCATACTCAAATACAGAGAACAAACTGATGACTGCCAGAGAGGAGGTGGGTATGGGCATGGGTGAAATAGGTGATGGGGATTAAGGAGTGAACTTGTGATGAGCTCTCGGTGATGTATGCAATTGTTGAATCACTATATTGTATACCTGAAACTAACAGTGTATGTTAACTAACAGGAATTAAAAACTTAAAAAAAAGTAAAATAAGCAATTGAGTAAGTCATCTAAGAAGAATTGAAGTAGCTAGTGTGGGCATTTGTGTCCCACAACAAAGATTTACATTGTGGAATTTGGAGGTCCTCAAGCATAATGGCTCTATTACATAGGGGTGGGCCCTACAGGCATCATATTTGGGGTAGCCAGTCATTTTTCTCAATCCCTAGACACATTATGAAACTTCAGAACATCAACAATAAAAAGAAGATCCCAAGAGCTCCCATAGAGGTAAAACATTAACAATGACAGGAACAAGAATTGGAATAGATAGATCAACTCATCAGCAACACTGCATATTAGACAGTGAAGAAATGCCTTCAAAGTTCTGAGGGAAAATTATTTTGAGCCTAGAGTTTTATTCCTAGCCAACTATAAGTTGAGCTTGATAGTATAGAAGCACATTTCTAGATTTCAAAGACTTAAAGTTCACCTCTCACCTTTTTCTAAAGAAGTTACTTAGGAATATACTCCAGCAAAATGAGGTAGTAAAGAAAGACAAAGATATACACTGGATTCTGGAAACAGTGGACCTAATACCAAAAAACTAGTAAAAGTAAATCCAAGGGCAACAGTTACACAACAGGCCTAAGGAGCATTCTGTCCAAGTGGAAGAAAGGAGGGCTTCAGGAGGGGCATCCAAAGGCAAACAAGGAGAACCAGGGGCTCAAGATTTTATCCACCTTTAAGAAATTAGAGAAACTGCTGATTTATTAATAAAATTTAAGCAGAAATATAGTCAGAGTATTTTGATAAATACTTATGGTTAAGCATTATCCTTTTATTATTAACATAATATATATGTTTATATGTATGTGTATATAACACATATTTATAAATGTTTGTGTGTGTCCTCTAGCTGCCTTCTTATATCCCCATGTGTGCACCTTATCTCAGCTGGTCCTCCTAAGACCCCCTGAGCACCAATCCTAGTGCCACAGGTGGTCCCATTACCATGCCAACAAGATGAAAGAAACTATCATAAACCAGGAGAAACTCACCAAACTTCAAGCACAAGTGTGCATTGGTGGGAAAAGAACTGCTCACCAAAAGAGGGCGTTCGTAAAACAAGTACAAGAGATGATCAAAACAAAAACAAAAACTTTAGTCCTTCTTAAAGAAGTTTGGGGTAAACATTATCTCTGGTATTGAATATGTTCACAAAGCAGGAAACAGTGATCCACTTTAACAACTCTACAGTTCAGGCATCCCTAGCAGTAAACACTTTCACTGTTACAAGCCATGCTGAGACAAAGCAGCTGACAGAAATGCTTCCAAATATCTTAAGCCAACCAGATACAGACAGTCCAGCTAGTTTAAGAAGACTGGCTGAAGCTCTGCCCTAGTATTCTGCAGACGGAAAAGCACCACTTACTACCAAAGAGAAGGATGATGATGAAGTTCCAGATCTTGTGGAGGATTTTGATGAAGCCTCCAAATGAAGTAAACTGAATTGAGTCAACTTTGGAAAAAGATAAAAGTTGAAGTTACTAGGAGCTACTATTTTATGTCTGCTTTTTAAAATCTTGTTCATGGATCTGATAAAATCCAGATCTCTATTATTTTTAAACCCCAGCCCCTTGGACACTTCAGTTCTTTTCAGTTTTTGGCCTATGCACAATTCACTCTTTGCAGCTAATTAAGCAGAAGAAGCCTGGGAATAAAGTTTGAAACAAAATTAATAAAGTTCTTTGCCTAGTTTTAAAAAAAAGAAATTAGAAAAACTATAGATGTTGCAAACAATGCAAGAAAAACAAATAAAGGTGATTAGAAAATCTAAAAGATAGTAACACCTCAAAAAAGGAAGACAAATTCTGGATAGCCACAACAATATAAACACTGCATACTGATTTTCAACTTTCAGAAAAAAACAATGTACACAAGCACAGGGTACTTAATTATAGAGGTAGTTAATTATAGATAAAGAGCAAAACACAAATGTTATCCCTCTTAGCAATGTGAAAAGTAAAAGTACAAATGACAAAAGTTGGTAGATAGAATAGGTAAGAGATAATAGGAAGAGCAGGGAACTAATAGCCTTCCCTAAAAAACAGAGTTAAGTGATACTGTCTGTAGTTTATGAAACAAGAAATAAAGGTCTAAGTATATCCCTCAAACAAATAAATACAGGAACTAAAAATCACAATAACTACATTGGGATGAGAGGTAGAATAATTGAGGTAAGGCCTCATTTATCACAGCACAAAATTAGTAGACAAAATCTAAAGTAGATAAATCAAATAATAGCCGTATATGAGGAAGAAATCACCAGAAGAACTAAACAGAAACAGTTAATAGGGTTAAAGATAATAATCTCAGAAGATTAGGACTGGGATAGGGAGGGTTAGAATAGTGAAATGTTGCTTACATTATGTGCCTTTATGTACATACCTCATATTTTTTAAAAACCATGTGTGTGTATGACTTGGCTACCTCAAAAGCAGCTGGGACATTGAAACACAAATCTTTTGCCACTATGAATCCTCACCTGAAAAAGAGTGCTGGCGAGGGGCTATCTAAGCAAAGCTAGCTCCTGACTCTGTTAGTCATCTTGCCTCTCCCCCAACCCCTGCACCAAAGCTTATGGTCTTTCTCTTATGACAGAAATTTAACACAGGCGGGGTGCCTGGGTGGCTCAGTGGGTTAAAGCCTCTGCTTTCAGCTCAGGTCATGATCCCAGGGTCTTGGGATCGAGCCCCGCATCCGGCTCTCTGCAGGAGAGCCTGCTTCCTCCTCTCTCTCTCTCTCTCTCTGCCTGCATGTCTCCTTCTTGTGATCTCTGTCAAATAAATAAATAAAATCATTTTTTAAAAAAGAAATTTAACACAGGCAATGGATTAATTATGAGCTGCTTCATTCTCAGCCATGGAAATTACTTTTTATGACTTTATATGAATATAATAAATATTTAAACATACAACTTGTTAAATTTTGACATATGTATGTACATATATGTATACTGGTGAAGCCAGCCTCATAATCAAAATATCCATTACCCCCAAATGTTTCCTTATACCCCTTTGTAATCTCTTTCCCCTCAGTCTAGTCTCCAATGACCTCTGCATTCCTAGGCAACCACTGATCTGTCACTATAGTCTAGTTTTTATTTTCTGGAGTTTTATGTAAATAGAAACATACAGTGTTTTCTCAATTGTTGGTCTGGTTTCTCTCACTCAGCATAATTATTTGAGATTCATTCATGTTATAACATGTATCAGCAGTTAATTCCTTTTTATTAATTAACACTATTTTGTTGTATGGATGAAACATTCACCTGCTGATGCATTCCAACTTCTAGTTACTACAAATAAAACTATTACAGACATTGGTATACAAGTGTTTGTGTGGACATATACTTTCATTTCCCTTAGAACGTGCTTAGGAGTGTTAACTGTTGGGTTGTACAGTAAGTATATGTTATAAGAAACTGACAAACTTTTCGGAAGTGAATATCATTTTACATTCTCACCAGTGTTGTATGAGAGTTGCAATTTCTCATATCCTCATCAAAAGTTGGTATGGTCAGACTTTCTAAGTTACGCTGTTCTGATAGGTGTGTAGTGGTCTTTATGTGGTTT
Organism: Mustela nigripes; assembly: GCF_022355385.1. Lineage (NCBI taxonomy): Eukaryota > Metazoa > Chordata > Mammalia > Carnivora > Mustelidae > Mustela > Mustela nigripes. The sequence continues at coordinate 69,342,737 of NC_081575.1, read as the reverse complement.
TAATTTGCTTTTTCCTAGTGATTAATGATATTGAGCATCTTTTCACCTATCTTCTTTGGTGAAGTATCTGTTGAAATCTTTCACTCATTTCTAAAAATTGAGCTCTTTTTAAAATTTTATTTAAATTCAGTTAACATAACATTAAATAAATAAATAAATAAATAAATAAATTCAGTTAACATATAGTGTATCATTAGTTTCAGAGGTCAAGTTCAGTTATTCATCAGCTGTAAGTAACACTACTGGGTACTTACCCAAAAGGTAAAAATGTAGCGATCCAAAGGGGCACCCCAATGTTTATAGCAGCAATGTCTACAGTAGCCAAACTATGGAAAGAGCCCAGATGTCCATTGGCAGATAAATGAATAAAGATTATACACACACACACACACTGGAATATTAGCCATAAAAAATGATATCTTACCATTTGCAATGACATGGATGGAACTAGAGGGTATTATGCTAAACAAAATAAGCCAGTCAGAGAAAGATAATTATTTCACTCATATGTGAAACTTAAGAAACAAAATAGAGGATCATAAATGAAGGGAGGGAAAAATAAAATAAGATGAAATCGGAGAGGGAGACAAACCCCAAGAGACTCTTAACTATAGGAAACAAACTGAGGGTTGCTGGAGGGGAGGTAGGTGGAGTAATGGAGTAATTGGGAGTTGTTTCTTATTATTGAATGTTCAGAATTCATTATGTATTCTGGATACAAATTCTTTATAGAATATATGATTTGCAAATATTTTTCTTCTAATCTGTATCTCCTATCTGTCTTAACAAGAACAGAGTTCTTAATTTTGATGAAGTTAAGTTTATCACTTTTTTTCTTTTATAGATCCTCTTTTTGGTGTCATATCTAAAGAATCTTTGCCTCATAGTTTTAGAATTTACATTTAGGTCTATGGTCCAACTTGAATTATATTTTGTAGAGTATGAGGTATTAATAAAGGGTTTAAATTTTTTTAAGCTTTTTTTTAAACTTTTAATTCCAGTTAACATACAGTATTAACATTAGTTTCAGATGTATAATATGGTGATTCAGCAATTCTATACACCAGTTTGTGCTAATTACAAGTGCACTCCTTATCCCCATCAGCTATTTAACAAATCTCTTCACCCACCTCCCCTCTGGTAACCACCAGTTTGTTCTCTGTATTTCAGTCTGTTTCTTGGTTTATCTCTCTGTTTAACTATGCTCATTTGTTTTGTTTCTTAAGTGCCACATATGAGTGAAATCATATGGTATTTGTCTTTCTCTGATTTATTTTGCTTAGCATTATACTCTAGCTCCATCCATGTCATTGCAAATGGCAAGATTTCACTCTTTTTAATGGTTGAATAGTATCCCATTGTATATATATACCACTTCTTCTTTATCCGTTCATCAATCAATGGATGCTTGGGCTGCTTTCATACCTTGCCTATTCAAATAATGCTGCTATAAACATGCAGCTGCATGTATTCCTTGGAATTGGTGTTTTTTGTATCCTTTGGGCAAATACCCACTAGTGTGATTGCTGAACCATAGGGTAGTTTTATTTTTAACTTCCTGAGAAACCTCAATACTGTTTTCCAGAGTGGCTGCACTAGTTTGCATTCCTACCCGTGGTGCAAGAGGGTTCCTTTTTCTTCACATCCTTGCCAACACCTGTTGTTTCTTGTGTTCCTGATTTTAGCCATTCTGACAGGTGTGAGGTGATATCTAATTGTAGTTTTGATGGTAAGTGGTGATGAACATCTTTTCATTCGTCTATTGGCCATCTCTATGTCTTCTTTGGAAAAATGTGTGTTCATGTCTTCTATTCATTTTTTAAAAGATTTTATTTATTTATTTGACAGAGAGAGACAGCAAGAGAGGGAACACAGGCAGGGGGGAGTGGGAGAAGCAGGCTTCCTGCTGCTCAGGGAGCCTGATGCGGGGCTCAGTCTCAGGATTCTGGGGTCATGACCTGAGCCAAAGGCAGATGCTTAATGACTGAGCCACGCAGGCGCCCCCTTCTGCTCATTGTTTGATTGGATCTTTTGTGGTTTTTTTGGTGTTGAGTTTTAGAGCTTCTTTATATATTTTGTATGTATATTAACCCTTTATCAGATATATCATTTGCAAATACCTTCTCCCATTCTATAGTTTCCTTTTAGTTTTGTTGATTATTTCCTTTGCAGTGTAGTTTTTTTATTTTGGTGCAGTCCCAATGGTTTATTTTTGCTTTATTAACCCCCTTGTCTCAGGAGACATGTCTAGAAAAAAGTTGCTATGGCCAATGTCAAAGAGGTCACTGCCTGTGTTCTAGGATTTTTATGGTGTCAGGTCTCACATTTAGTTCTTGAATCCATTTTCAATTTATTTGAATGAATAGCATATGGTGTAAGAAAATGGTCCAGTTTCATTCTTCTGCATTTTGCTGTCCAGTTTTCCCACCATTTGCTGTCCTTCTCCTGTTGGATATTCTTTCCTGCTTTGTTGAAGATTAATTGACTATATATAGTTGTGGGCTACCCAATCGCTTTAAAGAAGAACCTTCTGAATTAATTTAATTTAAAAAAAAAAGAAGAACCTTCTGAATTGGTTGAGGTTTTTTGGGTTTTTGTTTGTTTGTTTTGTTTTGTTTTGTTTTGTTTGCCTTGGGAATAAACACCTGAATACTAGGAATTCTATGTACAGGAGCAGAAAATAATTCAGTACATATGGTTTCAATGAATTTTTCATGATTTATTCTTACTGACTCCCTTACCTGGCATTTCCAAGTGTCAAACTTCTCTAGGGTCCTACAGAGCAGAACAACAGCATCCTAGGCTGTAAACCCCCTCTGTCACTTCTCTGAACTTCTTTATCAATCAGCGTCACGTCTACTGTCTTTCAGAAACATATTGAAATCATTTTCTCCTAATTCCTTCTATTATTACCTTCATTTATAAAAAATTTGTTTAATGGGATCTTGACAGGGAAAGGAAATAAAATTGTTGGTTAATCAGCCACCTTAATCCACAAGTCTATATACTTGTCAAATTTTAAAGTTCAAAGTGTTTTCTGAATTGGGGGGGTATATTTGTAATCAGGAGCAATTAGTGATAAGCTGGACAAACCTTACATTGTTTACCCATTAGTAGAAATTTGAGGATTCATTAGAGTTAAAGCTCTATAAAAGAGATTAGTAGACAGCAATGAAATCTAATTCTCCATTGCTCCATGGAAAGATGGATTTAGTCCCTAAACTAACAGTCAAATAATGGATATGCATAAAATTGACTCTAATGAATAGAGTATTTTTGCTATACTTCATTTGTTTATATTTTATCCTAATTTCTTTTTGAGTGGGTAGCTCTGTTGAGATGCTATGGAAACTATTTATGAGACAATACTCAGCATGGGGCTTTCTTCACTCACTCTCATGGTCATAAGCAAGAGTTGGGAATTTTCCTCTGAGAAAAGAAGATTTCAGTACACTCTAATGTACTAATCAACAACCATATTGAAAAAAAATCTGTTTTATAACTACTGAAACAGTATTGGTCTGCCATTATGTCACATAACCAGTTGCTTTGTATTTGCCTCAAGGGAGGGCCTAGACACACTTGGATAAAAGAGGCTAAAATGCCAAGTTATCTAAGGACAACGTTGCAACTCTAGATTTATCTGATCTCACAGTGAAATGGTTTTCCTGGCCTCTCAGTTTTATTGCCAGTCCTTTTCTCCCCCTTGGTGATTCTAGTTTTACAGTGTTTAAAGTTCTGAACTTGTGTCCCAGGCCCTTTACTGTTTTCCCCAACAGTAGTTTGTGCTTCACCACAATTAACCTCCCCGCCTTTGAATTAAATTTACTAACCTCTCCCTCTGGACCGATCTCTGAGATTCACTTTCTATACTCACATTTCTGTAAGCCAGTCCTTGATTAATAGTCCACTAGGCATGTACCTATGTTCATATTCTTATCCACCAACCCCACGGGAATGTTTGGACCATTGTTTTTTAGCCTTTTGAACTTTTGCCCACAACATATTTCAGCATCAACTTAAACTGATAATATATCTTTCCCTAAAATCCTTCCCAGTGTTTAATTTATCTACAATGTTTAGAGCATTTTTGTCCTATTACAACCAAGAGCCATCTATTTCTTTTCTTTTATTAACATATAATGTATTATTTGTTTCAGAGTATAGGTCTGTGATTCATCAGTCTTACATAATTCACAGCATTCACCATAGCACAGACCCTCCCCAATGTCCACCACCCAGCCACCCCCGCCCTCCCACCCCCTCCCCTCCAGCAACCCTCAGTTTGTTTCCTGAGATCAAGAGTCTCTTATGGTTTGTCTCCCTTTCTGGTTTTGGCTTGTTTCATTTTTCCCTCCCTTCCCCTATGATCCTCTGCCTTGTTTCTCAAATTCCTCATATCAGTGAGATCACATGATAATTGTCTTTCTCTGATTGACTTATTTTGCTTGGCATAATACCCTCTAGTTCCATCCATGTCATTGAAAATGGCAAGATTTCATTTTTTTGAGAGCCATACATTTCTTAATTTGCTTCTTACTTGTGTCCTGTTCCCCTCTTCCTCAAGTTCTGACTGTTGCAACTTTCTTTTCACTAGATACTTCTCTTTTACCCTTCCTCCATACTTGCTCTTGAGTGTTGTGTTCAAATATGGCTTAGAGATAGTTTATGTGATTTAGGTCTCCATTGGGAACCAGAATGGATTTTGTAGAGTGCTAATGATAGTGAAATTTTGGACAAGGGGAAAATCTTAGTTTAAATTAAATGAATACCATAGGCAATCTCATTTTGGCCATAATCCTACCCTAACCTTCACTGGTCCAGCTTTGTAAAGGTAAATTGCAATATTGTTATAAAATTGTCAGAAGTAATTTAAGAATTCATAATTAAGAGGATGTATTTGAGCTAATGTTTTCTGAATCCAGAGCTCAGGATTACTGGAATGGTTTTATCCTAATGCTTCTATATATTTTATAGGTATATTCTAATTTATAAACTGATTCCATTCACAAATGATAGTCTTTAGTAATTTCCAAGTATTACAAGTGGAAGTGTGTGTTTTTTTCTCCTTATATGGTGAAGTGTCAAACTTCAGAATTTTGGGGAATTACAAATTAAGCAGACACTACCAAGGGCAGGCAGTGACATCAGTATATACTGCTGACTTTCTTATTCAAAGATGTCACTGATTTTACCCACACTTGTAGGGAACAAAGCCTAAATCTTCAACCAGAAGCCCTTTATATATGACATAGATACAAACTGCTTTTTGATTTGTGACTGCAGCTGCTACTTTTATAGACTGTCACCATTGGTATTTCTGTGTTCAAACTGTGGTCAGCTAAAAAAGCTTTGCTCAGAAAGCTTCCAAATTCCATATTGTTGCATTCCAAGCTTGCCTCTGCTGTTACTTTCCCAAGCATCCCACAACTATGTTATGTTATTTTAAGCTATACTTTAGTGCATCCTTTAGAATATTTCTTATGACACCCTTACTTATGGTTATGCCATAAAGCTCATTGTACCAAAGATACTTGGGTATCCTTCTGTCACTGCATCTCTGCAAATGTCAGCATTGAACATTGTTTAAATGCTTACAGACCAACCGACATCCAGAATCTCAGTAATGGTAGTCTTCTCTTGCTATTTCAAACTAAATATGATTCTGACTCTGACAATAGAACAGTGCAATGAAGTAAATTGACATCTGTGGTGGTTATGGATTTCAAAGTCATACAAAAGTTGGACACAACTTACATTGACCATTGATGAGAATCAGTTCAGTAAGCTTCTATACTTCCAGCTTTGTTCTGGATATTAGGAATAGAACTGAACCTAGAAACAGATGATCAGAGAAGGAGCCCATTTCCCCCCCTTTGTGTTAGTAGTTGTGTGTTTGAAATAACTCATCCTTCCCCTTGATGTGCATCTTACACAGATTTCACCTTGTTCAGAGGATATGTTCCTTTAAGGAGCTTCTTATCAATGGACGGAAAAATTACTACTTAAGATATGGAAGGCATTATTTGGCAAGTGTTAGGTGATCCATAAGCCCAAAACTGGGAGTTAAGAAAAACCAGAGATTGAACTGGTTTGTCGTATAATTTCTTGCTATGGTAATCTCCTTAAACAAAGATACTGTTCTTTTTTATTCTTTCTACTTTCCAGTTACGTTGCATTGATGGATAGTGATTTTTAAGTCAAACTACCCAGGAAGCAGAATTCAGTGACTGCTTTTAGCTCTATTGAAAACTGTTGATTATGTTTGGGTTCCATGTTTAGCTTTACTACATAATTTCAGTCATCATCAAACATATTTACAACAGGGGATGGCAATCCCTGGCACTCACACCAGAGATGTCCAAGGTGCCAATTTCCTTCAGCATTTGGGCTGATTGCTGCCATCTCTAGCCCCACCCCACTGGGGCAGCTTCCATGAAATGCTGTGACCCATGTTGAGTGTTCTTGTTTGTTTGCTCTCAGCAGCTGGCACACTCCGTTCAGCAACCGGAACATATTGTGCTTCTCTTCTTGTCACACTGCTTCTTCAAAACTTTACTATCTCCTGTTATGTAGTGCTGTCACTGTACTACAAAGCAACTGGGGATGTGTGTTTTTTGTCTGTATATGTTAAAAATAGTATCTAATTCACTGTCTTCCATATGGTAAGACTCAGTGCTTATTCAGCAAACAACAATACCCTGAGTGACCATCTCCAGACCTTTTCTGAAAATCAGAGCATGCTAAGGGTTTTTATAAGATTGGAAGTGTGTTCAGTGCCAGCTTCTGTATTCATTTTGTATCCATGACATACTCCTCAAACTAGTTTGGGCAATCCTACTTCACTCATTGGCACTGGGACACTCACAACTTTCCATGGTAGAATCACATGGAGATTTTGTTAAATACCCTGATGATTGCTGATGGGTGATGGTAGTAATTGCAGTGGTTGCAATAAGCAAAACAGACTTAAGAACATGGAAAGATAAATCCTTAAAAACCAGTGATTTACCAATTTTAGAAATCCTGGTAGGTACCCACCTCCTCTTGAAAAAGATGAAGTACTGGTTTCTATAAACACATTAACTCTAGGAATGACATAATAAAAAGTGAACACCATAATCTGTATGAGAGCCCTATTTTAGCAGTAGTAAAAGAAGACAGACTTTTCAGTCTCCATATGAACCAGTTAAGTAATGTACAATATAGCATTTTCTCTAAATGTGGTTCAGGGACCTCCTGCATCAAAATCCCATAGTGAGCAAGTTGAAAAGTCAGACTCTAGTGTCTCACCTCAGCCTGTTCAATCTAAATTTGGAGAGGGAGAGGCTGCATTTTAACACCCATACCTAGTGATTCTGATGCACAACAAAGTATGAGAGCCATTGACCTACCAACTCTCTCACTCTCAAGATCCCTTTGATTTTATTACTGTCAATAGTTTTTAGTGAGTTTTTAGTCTACCTTGCCATGATTAACCCTAAGAAATAGGCCCAATTAGGGTCCAAGAAGATTCTGGCTTTAAGGAATGGTTTATTGATAATCCTATTATTCTTCCAACAAGTAGGTATTTATTATGGTCCTACTATGTGCCTTTAACTCTCAAGAAGTTTATGAATAATTTTCTATGAATTATCCATATAATCAAGTACATTAACCATAAAAAAATAAATTAAATTTATTCTGTGTCATGGTAAAAGGACAGAAAAGTACCCAATAATTTTGTTGGTTTAGATATTAGAAAAAAATATGTACCAGTATCTGGAGAGTCACTAGCAGTAATGGGTATATCCCTCATGTCTCACTGTTAATGAATTGTTTCCAGCTGAGATACCTGTAATCTGCAGGTGCTGTTTACCATGTAATTTACCATAGGAAACAAAGGTGTAATCAGTTAATAAAGTGTAAAGAATTATGTTTTTTCCCTTGAGCAAAATTTCTAGCTGTGCCCTCCTCCTTATGCAATAGGAAAGCAATATTCAAAGAGTGAAGGCTATTTTGTTCATATTCTTCACCTTGCCTCTGGAGGCCTTGCTAATGAATGCAAAACTCAAGCTAGAATTCTAGACTTTTTGTATGAGCAGTCACTGATTTTTGTCTTTGTCGTTGTACTAAACAGAATATAGTTTCTCATCCTACCTCTAATTGAGACTCAAATAAGGGCATTATGAATAGGGATCCTCTTTCAGCTTAAGTAGTGTTTCATGTTGTTTTCATCTGTTTTTTATTGAGAAAATAGAAACTATATTTAAAACATTTTCATATACAGTCCATACCCTTCTAATAAACATGATTTATGAGTGTTCTATACACATCAGCAGCCTCTCTTAAGGGACTTTAAGCTACTCCTAATACCCGTGGAAGCTACGGTTGTTTCTGCTATCTGAAGGAGTTTGTTTCTCCCTTAGCCTTCCTCTTCTGGAAGCTTGAGTTCTCACAAACTCCCATCAGACCCTTTGGAACAATTAATATATGAGCATATTCTCCTACTATGACCACCAGGATACAAGAATGTGCTAGAGGCCCTACCAGAACACCCACAGAAACTGAGACCATGAGGGAACACAGAATATGAAAAAAAAATCTGGAATATAATTGGTGATGGCAAGGAGGGTCTCCATCTGGACTTCAAAATACCATTCCCCCTAGAAATGGCATATACTATAACATACTTCTGTAAAACTCACTTATCTGGACAAATTCACCTATCCAGACCACAACCAGGAATCAAGCAGTAAACAAATGGCCTCTAAACTGCCAGAGAATATGTATTTTACTTACTGGAAAAGCCATTCAAAAATGCACTGACTGCCTGTTTATTCTGTTTGTACATTATTCTAATTAGTTTTAACAAGATGTCAAGCCTATAGCAGATTATAAACAGTAAATTTAAAGGGACTGGAAAAGATGTTATAGGTAGGTGAAGTGAAATCTGATAGTTGATAGCAAGAGAAAAAAAGCATTTTAAAAAGTTAAGAATTCAAAAACCAACCACAATGAAATACTATATCCACAAGAATGGTTAAAATTTAAAATGCTGACAATGTCAAGTATAGTAAAGATGCACAGAATCTGAACTCTCATACATGGCTGATGGGAGTATAAAGTGGTACAGGTATTCTGGAAAACAGTTTAGCAGTTCCTCACAACAAATAGATACCATATAAACCAGAAGTTCTACCCTGGGGTGTTTACCCAAGAAAAATGAAAATAGAGGTCCCCAGAAAGACTCATATATAAATGCTCATGTCAACTTCACTCATAATAGCCCCAAACCGGAATAACCCAAATGTCCCTCAATAGATGAATGCATTAAAAATTCTGGTATATCCGTACAACAAAATACTATTCAGCAATATAAAGGAAGGAACTACTGATACCCAAAAGAACATGGATAAGTTTCATAGACATTATTTTGAAAGGCAGAAACAACACACAAAAATAAGTCAATCATATTGCATGATTCCATATACTTAAAGTTCTAGAATGAGAAAAACTAAGTTATGGTGATAGAAACAAAAACAGCGGTTTCCTGGATTAGGAGATAGAGCTGAAGAATGACTGAAAGGGTCACAAAGGAAAATTCTGGGGTGATGGAAATGTACTATATCTTGATTTTGGTGGTGGTTACAAAGGTGTGTATGTTTTTCAAAACTTCTTAAACTGTATGTTAAAAATGTGTGCATTTTGCTGTCTATAAATTATAGTTCAAATTTTCATAAATTACAAAACTTTACAAAGGAAAAACCTTCAGAGGATACCCCCTCTTGCAGGATAAAACCTAAATTTCTTAACATGATCTGGCCCTTATTTAATGTCTCTTGGCTCATTTTTTGCCATCCCACCCCACCTCATTTAATCTATTCTAAGGTACTTGTCTTTTCAAAAACTGCCATTCTCTTTCCTTTGAACTTCTAAACACAATGCTCTTTTTGCCTGGAATTCCTTTTTGGTTTCCCATTCACCACTGAATCTTCAACATCCTTCAGGACTCAGAGGTAGCACCTCCTCCAAGAAAACTTGTCCACTCCCAGTCTGTATAAGATACTTTTCCCTTGCTCTCAGAGAACTGTACAATTCTAACAAAGTATGTATTGCTCTGTAATACAGTTATACTTTTTAAAAACTTAAAACTGTAGTGGACTGGGGCCATTTACTGTACAAGCAAATAGTCTTATACATATTCAGTAAACCCTCAATTAAATCATAGATTGGAGATATGTTTCTCTCCAAATAGCTGAAGTTTCAGCAAAGTTATCAAGAAAACTCTTTATCCAGGGTGACTTGTTCTTCTAGAGTTGCAAATGATTGAGATTTTATTGTAAATAGCGGTTTTGGTTTATATTATTAGTAGTAGGATAGCTTGTTTATATTATAAGTTAAGTAACTATTTATCGGCTTTATTTGGAAACTCTGACAGACTTTATTAAATTGATTCTATAGGAAAATCCATTTTAAATTCCAATCAAATGATTTAAAAATACTGCTCAGTTGAACTGTGTGAAATTATTGATATTCAAGCATTTTGGATACAAAAAAATAATCTCATATAGATCAACCTAAATCTTTTTAAATACAACCCTATGGCAAGTTGGAGATTATCTATATATTCATTTATTAATTTTATATGTAATACATGAATATATTCTGCAAGACACTAATCATATATGGTTATTGGGTATAATTGTTCTATGTAAAGAGTAAATCACAGGATTTTGAAGAAAGTTTGTGTAGAATGGTAAGGCCTTCTTAAGTCCCACCCATTTTTTTTTTTTTCAATTAATCAGAGATGCAGCAGACATGAGTGTTCTGGAATTGTTTTTTGAACTAACACTAGGATGAAAATGCAGATTTATTTCCTCTTTTTTAACCCTCAAACTATCTAATCAGTGTAACTGGAGATTAATTTTAACAATAGTAATACTAACATTTATTGAGTGAATATTAAATGCTGGATTCTGGATTCTGTAGTAACCCTACAACTACTTTATGTGCAAACTACTATTATTATCCCTATTTACAGAAGAGAAAATTAAAATTTAGATAACTTGTCCAAGGTTACACAGCTACGAGTGTCAGAGTCAGGATTAGAATCATTCTCAATCCTACTATTCAGTCCACAGTTTACCTCAAGCATATTTTTTTAACCACAAAGAAGCACTCATACTGAAAGATTATGATTGACTTAAACAACTATATATTTAAGCTATGATTATCATTAGTGAAACCAGGCCCATTCACATATGAAACATTCTATTATTATGAGAGATCATCATAAGACAGTAAAGGACTAAGTACCAAATGAGTCTTATAGACTGTGAGTGCTGTCGGAGTTCTATGGAGTCTAGGAAAGGAAGCACTTGTGCACTATGTCATGGCAAACTCCCAGAAGACTGTTGACATAACTGGTACTATCCAATCATAATTGGATGCATAGCATTCTGGGAACAAACCAAAAGTTCACCCACAAATAGGAATGTGAAAAAGTTGTGCATGTATAATAATGCAGTCCCAGAGGGAGGAACAACCTGAAGTCTAATCCTGGGCAGACATCAGTATAGTATGCAAGGGAAGTTAGAAATTTGTGACTGAGCTCTCTGAACTCCAGAACTATGTGGAGAAATGGGACTTGAAGGATTACTTATTAGATATTTGGAGCAGAAGAGAAGGGATTCAGAGATTAACCAAAATTTCCTGCTGGGAATGATTGGAATAATGCATCAGAAGTAAAAGGATTTGGGGTAGAGGAGGAGTTAAGATGGTGGGATAGGAGAACCCAGGGCTTGCCTCTTCCCTCAAACATAGCTAGATCAACACAAATCATTTTGAACAACTAGGAAATTGATCTGATGAGAAAAACAATCTGCACAATTTTAAGGAGAGCACTGGCAGATGCAAGGTTTGGAGACGTGAATTGGGGGAGGAAAAGGCCATGGTGCTGGGGAGGGGAGGTTAGTGAGAGCCCTTTTCATGGAGAGAATTCAGGGAGAGAGCAAGAGAGCAACACATAGGGTTCGTGCAAGATGCCAGGGTACAGGGATCCCCTGGGTCACACTGGGAGAGAATATTCCCCTTCCTGTAGTACATTTGGAAGAGGGTATATTGCCTCTCCAAGGACAAAAGGCCCACCAGGTGGGTGCCATTGAGCAGCCATTTAACAGCAGGCGACAGAGGTGCACTGAGGGCAGATAACAGTTGTAGCTGTTTGCTGTGCTTCACCATAGACTCCTGGCACCTGGGCGACCATGTAACTACTTTTCTAGGACAGAATGGTGCCTAGCACAGTGCTACAAGCCTCTCCTCTAGGGAGAGCATATCAGCATCTTGCCCTGTACCTTAACAGTTGGAGTTTTGAATACCAGTCGCTGGCCAAAGATAAAACACAGAACTGTGGCCGGGCATACAAATGGCCCAGGCACAGACAGGTTAAGTGCAGGGATATGATGAAAGCCTGGGACACTGGAGGGGATATTGTTCACTTTTCTGTGAGGTCCTCCTGAACAGCAGTGGCTGGGAGTTCCCCTACCTTGGGACGACAAGGCGGGGTGATGCAATCTAACCCCCCCAACACAATTGCCCCACCAGCTGGCACAGTCAGACATCAGAGCGCACCTCCAGTGGAGGACAGACTCACAGCAAAGCCTGACCCCTTCACCCTACAGAAGCATCTTTACTAGGGCAGTTCTGACTATGAGGCAGCACAGCAAGCTTCTGCCTCACAAGACCAACACTGGCCCCCCACACACATATAAGTCTACTGATTATAGAGTACTCAAAATTGTCAGTTTTACTTCTGGTGGAAATAGGGTCAGGCTTCTTTTCTTCTTCTTCTTCTTTTTTTTTCCCTTTCTTTTTCCTTTTTTTTTCTCCTTTTTTAAAAAGTTCTTTATTGCCTTTTTTTCCTTTTTGTTCTTTCTTCTTTGGAATCAGGCTTCTAGTTTTTTTGTTCTTTTGTTGGTTTCTTTCCTTTTCTCTCTCTCTTTTTTTGGATCAGCCTCCTTTTTTTCTTTTCTTTTTTCCTTGTTTCTTTTTCTTTGGAATCAGGCTTAGAGTTTTTTGTTTGTCTGTTTGTTTGATGTTTTGTTCCTTTTCCTTTTTTCTTGGATCAAGGTTTTTTTTTTTTTTTTAAATCAGACTTATCCTAACAAAAAATTAGAGGACACCTATATAAAAGTCCAAACACCAACTGCAAGGAGGAACTCTGCACAGGACTGAACTGTAAAAAAAAAGTAGCCAAAAGACAACAGCAGGATGCACACAGCATACACCAGAAACATATCCTGAAGAGCCAGGCCCTGGACAGTGTATGACACCTTCTTTTTTTTTAATTTATTTTTTATTTTCAGCATAACAGTATTCATTATTTTTGCACCACATCCAGTGCTCCATGCAATCCGTGCCCTCTATAATACCGACCACGTGATACCCCGACCTCCCACCCCCCGCCCCTTCAAAACACTCAGATTGTTTTTCAGAGTCCATAGTCTCTCATGGTTCACCTCCCCTTCCAATCTACCCCAA
>NC_081575.1:69319095-69326216 GCF_022355385.1 Mustela nigripes | reverse complement strand
TTAAGCAAGGTGGTCTTTAGCTTCCAGGTGTTTGAGTTCCTTCTGAACTTTTCCTTGTGATTGAGCTCCAGTTTCAAAGCATTATGATCTGAGAATGTGCAGGGAATAATCTCAGTCTTTTGGTATTGGTTGAGTCCTGATCTGTGACCCAGTATGTGGTCTATTCTTGAAAAGGTTCCATGTGCACTTGAGAAGAATGAGTATTCTGTTGTTTTAGGGTGGAATGTTCTGTATATCTCTAGGAGGTCCATGTGGTCCAATGTGTCATTCAATGCTCTTGTTTCTTTATTGATTTTCTGCTTCGATGATCTGTCTATTTCTGAGAGAGGCGTGTTAAGACCTCCAACGATTAGTGTATTCATATCCATATGACTCTTTATCTTGATTAACAGTTTTCTTATGTAATTGGCTGCTCCCATATTGGGGGCATAGATATTTCCAATTGTTAGATCATCTTGGTGGATAGTCCCATTAAGAATGATGTAGTGTCCTTCTGTATCTCTGACTACAGTCTTTAGTTCAAAATCTAATTTGTCTGATATGAGAATCGCTACCCCAGCTTTCTTTTAAGGCCCATTGTCATGAAAGATGCTTTCCTATCCCTTCACTTTCAGTCTGGGTGGTTCAAAATGGGTCTCTTGTAGACAACATATGGATGGGTCCTGTTGTTTTATCCAGTCTGCAACCCTGTGTCGTTTTATGGGCGCATTTAGGCCATTCACATTGAGGGTGGTTATTGATAGATACGTTTTTATTGACATCGTGTTACCTTTGAAGTCTTTCTTTCTGTAGATTGTCTCTATATTTCTGTTCAGTGCTATTCTTGGGCTTTTTCCTCATTTAAAGAAGCCCCCTTAATATTTCCTGCAGTATCGGCTTGGTGGTGGAGTAGTCTTTTAAGCCTTGCCGGTCCTGGAAACTCTTTATCTCTCCATCCATTTTGAATATCAGTCTTGCTGGATAAAGTATTCTTGGCTGCATGTTCTTCTCATTCAGTGCCCTCAATATATCTTGCCAGCCCTTTCTGGCTTGCCAGGTCTTTGTGGACAGGTCTGACGTTATTCTGATGGGCTTTCCTCTGTGTAAGGATCTTCTTTGTCCTAGCTGCTTTCAAGAGGTTCTGCCTACAAATTTAATTCTTCATTCTTACTGTTAGGTGTTTCGAGGACTTTTGAGAATCTGTAATATTGGGGGAAACCTTTCATCCTCTAGTACATGAACGCTGGCTCCATTCACGAGATTTGGAACATTTTCATGAAGAACCTGTTCCACTATATCTTCTAGACTTCTTTCTTTCTCCTCCTCTTCAGGGATTCCAATAATTCTGACGTTGGAATGTTTCATGGCATCATTTATTTCCCTGATTCTGTTTTCATGGCTTCTAAGCTGTTTGTTCCAGGCTCTCTCCTGATCCTTTCTCTCTATCTTTTTGTCCTCCAGATCACTAATTCTATCTTCTTTCTCAGTTACTCTAGCATTGAGAGAATTTAGATTAGATTGGAACTCATTGAGAGCATTGTGAAGCTCATCCCTGGTAGCTTTCAGCTCTTCCCTAATATTGAAAACATGATACTGGTCATTTTCAGTTCAGCCCTAATCAATTCCATTTGGTCATCCATGGCTTTTTCCAGCCTAGCTATTGCTTGGATAATTGTTAGCCTGAATTCTCTTTCCAACATATTGTGTATGTTGATAGCCGTTAGCTCTGTTGCAGAAGGTCCATCCTCTGTATTTTTCTTCTGTTGGGCATTCCTCCTCCTAGTCATTTTGGTGAGAGATGGCTGAACGGGTGCTGCTGGGTGTATCGACTGTGGTGCAGTCTAGGTGCACCCTGGAATGCTTCTGAGCAATCAGGGTTCCCCACCCAAATGAGAGGAAAAAGAAAAGGAAAAAAAAAAAGAGAGAGAGAGACAGGAAAGAAAGGTGAGATAAAAGAGAGGGTTCAGCCCAAATGGTCCCCAAGGTAAGATTTATGAAGTATACAAACAGACACAGACAAACAAAAAGAATGATAAAAGTATATGACAAGAGAAAAAATATATATATATATTTGCATATATATATGCAAATTAAGGAAGAACCTCGTCAAAAAGAACCCTGAGTGTAAGATTTATATACTATCAGGACAAACACAAAAACACAGAAATACTGGTGGAATAAAAAGATGGGAGAGTGGTTGTAAATTCTCATTGTGGGTGAGTAAGGTTGTTTTGATTCTTCCTTGGTGTATCTTGATATCTTTGTTAAAGTACTCAACTTTCCTAAGATAAAGGGGGATTAGGAATTGGTTTACCTATAGGGGTGGCATTGATTGGGGAAAGGGGATTACCTTGAAGTTATACTCTATATGAATATTAGAAAATAAAAATTAAAAAAAGGAGTAAACTAGACTAAACTAACTAAAATTTTAAAAAAGGAAATTTAAAAAATAGAAATGCAAAAGGAAAACACAGGTGTATGTATCAAAAAGTTCAGGTTAGAAGGTTATTATGGAATTTGATGTACTGGACATCTCACTGTGACAGTAAATAGGTTAAAAAATTATATAATAATAAAAAATTAACTATATATTAAAAATGAGCCAGAATAGTAGGATCGAATTAATAATAAAAATGGTCCTATGAAGTAGTGGTTGTTGTTCTCTTGTCATCTTTTTTTTTTTTCTTTTTCCTTTCCTGGTTGGTTTTCTGGGGCAGGGGCCTGCCACGTGGGTTTTCAGTCAATGATGTTCTCTCAGTTAAGTTCCTGCACCCCCCTCAAGGGGGTGGCCTCTGAGGAAACTGGTTTTTTCAGGCTTTTGTTCTCTGGAGGTTTTTTTTTTTTTAATATTTTTATTTATTTATTTGATAGACAGAGAGAGATCACAAGTAGGCAGAAGGCAGGCAGAGAGAGAGGGGGAAGCAGGCTCCCCGCTGAGCAGAGAGCCTGATGTGGGGCTCAATCCCAGGACCCTGAGATCATGACCTGAGCTGAAGGCAGAGGCTTAAACTACTAAGCCACCTAGGCGCCCCTCTCTTGAGGATTTTTATATTTGTTCACTTTTGTTTTTCTCTCTCACCTTGACAGCTTTTGATGGTTTTTGTAGGTTTAGAAGAAAGCAAACTGCACCCTGACCTCCCTCTCAGAGAGAAGCCTCAGTCTGGCTGCAGAGCCCAAACAAATCCCCTCTTGGCTGCTGGCAGAGCAGGTTCCCAGCCGCGGTCCCTGGGGACTCAGGATTTTTTGCTTGTACCCAAAACCACAGCAGCAGCGGCTGTCTGGGCAGCTCCAGACTGCCAGAGAAGTTCCAAGCAGTGATTGCACACTGAGATTTTCCCGCTGGCCTGGGCTGGGAGTGCCTGGTCTTTCCGGTCCGAGAGCACCCAGCTGGCGCCTGTGTGCACCTCTCTCAGGGGATGGCACGGGGCACAACTCAGACTCTGATGCATGGCAGGGCACTCACGTGGGTACTGCTGTGCTTCTTTTGGCTGGCGAAGGTCCCAGCCCCTCACAGGAGCTGGGCGCCACACACTCTCAGGCGCGCTGGTGGTTCAGGGACTGAGACCTGGTTTCTCTGCCTCACTCTCTCTGGCTCTGCGCCAGGGGTGGCTGTCCTGGGTCTGGGGACTTAAGCCCCGACCCTAACACCCTGATTCCCGCAATTTCCTTCCGGTGATCCTTTGCTCTTTTTGAGTGCTTTCTACCAGACTCCCGAGTTAATTCTGGTCCCCAGGCGCAGGGCACTCTCGTATTGGAATATTACTTTCCAGTGGGTCGCCTCTTGTGGCTCCCTCCCCCTTTTGTTTATCTTCCAATATCAGTCCAACTTTTCCACTCCGCTTTACCTGCCCACTGGCATCTTCTGCTCCAGTAGAGATCCAGATGTGCATAATTCGGATCTCAGGCTGATTTCGTGGGTGATCACAGAGTTCTTTGGAAGGTAATCAGCTCACTTTAGGGTACAGGTTGCAAGGGCGCCTCCTCCTACTTCCCCGCCATCTTCTGTATGACACATTCTTAATATAGTATTACTCTCAAGAGCAGAAAATATAATGAGCTTTCATAACACAGAGAAAGCAGAAACCTAGATGTAATGACAAGATGGAGGAATTCTCAAAAGATAGATCAAGAAGAAATCATAGCCAGGGATTTGCTCAAAATAGACATAAGCAATATATCTGAATAAGAATTTAGAAAAACTGTCATAAGGCTACGAGCCAGGCTTGAAAGAAGCATAGGAGACACCAGAGAAACCCTGGGTGCAGAGATAAAAGACCTAAAAACTAATCAGACCAAAATAAAAAATGGTATAACTAAGATGAAAAATCAACTGGATGTAATCACAATGAGGATGGGAGAAGTAGAGGAACAAATAGGTGACAGAGAGAAGATAAAATTATGGAAAATAATGGAGCTGAACAGAAGAGGGAAAGCCCCTATTAGATCATGAACATAGATTTAGGGAACTCACCAATTGCACAAAGCACAATAATATCCATATCATAGGAGTCCCAGAAGAAGGGTAGGAAAGGGGGCAGAAGGTTTATTTGAACAAATTAAAGCTGAAAACTTCCCTAATCTGGGGAAGGAAGCAAGCATTCAAGTTCAAGAGTCACAGGGAATTTCCCTTAAAAAATCAACAAAAACAGGTCAACACCAAGATATACTGAAATTTACAAAATACAAAAAATAGAATTCTGAAAGCAGCTAGGGACAAAAGATCATTAGCCACAAGGATAGACACATAAGGTTAGCAGCAGACCTCTCCACAGAACCATGGCAAGCCAGAAGAAAGTGGCATGATATATTTAACATGCTAAGTGGGAAAAAATGTGCAGTGAAGAATACTATATCCAGCAAGACTGTCATTCAGAATAGAAGGAGATATAAAGAGTTTCCAGAACAAGCAAAAACTAAGGGATTTTGTGGACACTAAACCAACTCTTCAAGAAACATTAAAGAAGACAATTTGAGAGGGAAAGAAAGACCAAAAGCAACAAAGATTATAAAGGAACAGGGATAATCTACAGGAACAGTGGCTTCACAGATAAAACAATGGCAGTAAATTCATGTCAATGGTTACTCTGTAAATGGACTAAATGCTCCAATCAAAAGATATAGGGTATCAGAATGGATTTAAAAGAAAAACAAGACCCATCAATATACTACTTACAAAAGATCAATTTTAGACCCAGAGACATCTCCAGATTGAAAGTGAGGGTGTGAAGAATAATCTATCATGGTAATGGATATCAAAAGAAATCTGGAGTAGCCATACTTAATCAGACAAATTAGATTTTAAACCAAAGACTGTAATAAGAAATGAAGAATGGCACTATGTCATAGTAAGGGGGTCTATCCAACAAGAAAATCTAATGATTCTAAATATTTATGCCTCCAACTTGGGAGCACCCAAATATTTAAACCAATTAATAACAGACTTAAGGAAACACACTGATAATAATATGACAGTATTGGACTTATATTAATGGAGAGATCATCTAAGCAGAAAATCAACAAGGAAACAATGACTTGGAATGACACACCAGACCAAATGGATTTAACAGCTATATGCAGACCAATCCATCCTGAAGCAGCAGAATACACATTCCTTTCAAGTGCACAGAAGACATTCTCCAGAAGAGATCACATGCTGGGTCAAATATAAAGCCCCACTAGTATAAAAATACTGAGACCATACCTTCAACATTTTTAGATCACACCACTATGAAATTTGAAGCCAACCACAAGAAAAAAATTGGAAAGACCATAAATATGTAGATTAAAGAACACTCTACTAAAGAATGAATGGGCTAACCAGGAAATTAAAGATGAAATGCAACAATACATGGATGAAAATAAATATGAAAACACAACACTCCCAACTTTTCGGATACAACAAAGGTAGTCCTAAGAGGAAAGTATATAGCAATACAGGACTTCCTCAAGAAGCAAGAAAAGTCTCAAATACACAATCTAACCTTACAACTTAAAGAGCTGGACAAAGAACAGCAAATAAAGCTCAAAACCAGCAGAAGGTAAATAACTAAGATTAGAGCAGAAACAAGTGATACAGAAATTAAAAAAAAAAAACAGTATGACAAATCAATGAAACTAGGAGCTGGTTATTTGAAAGAATTAACAGAATTGATAACCTCCTAGCCAGATTATCAAAAAGAAAAGACCCAAATTAATAAAATCACACATGAAAGAAGAAAGATCAGAACAAACACCATAGAAATACAAGAAATTATAAGAGAATATTATGAGCAAATATATACCAACAAATTGGACAATCTAAAAAATGGATAAATTCCTAGAAACATATACACTACCAAAACTATAACAGGAGGAAATTGAAAATTTGAACAGACCCGAACAGACCCATAACCAGCAAAGAAATTGAAGCAATAATCAAAAATCTCCCAACAAACAAGAGTCCAGGTGGCTTCCCGGGGAATTCTACCAAATACTTGAAGAATTGATACCTATTTTTCTGAAGCTGTTCAAAAAAATAGAAATGGAAGAAAAACTTCCAACTCACTCTAGGAGAGCAACATTACCTTGGTTCCCAAACCAAGGACCCCACTGAGTACAGATCTATGATGAACATGGATGCAAAAATTATCAACATGATACTAGCCAATAGGATCCAACAGTGCATTAAAAAGATTACTCACCATGACCAAATGGGATTTATCCTTGGACTGCAACTCTGGTTCAACATCCACAAATCATTCAATGTGATACAGTACATTAATAAAAGAAAGTGCAAGAGCCATGTGATCCTTTCAATAGATTCAGATAAAGCATTTGACAAAGTACAGCATACTTTCTTAAAAAAATCCCTCAAGTAAGTAGGTGTAGAAGGAACATAGCTCAACATAATAAAGGCCATATAAGAACCACAGCTAACATCATCCTCAATGGGGAAAAACTGAGAGATTTTCCCCTAAGGTAAGGAATACAACAGGGATGTTTATTCCCATCAATGCTGTCAACATAGTACTGGAAGTCCTAGCCTCATCAATCAGAAAACAACATCAGTAAATAAATAAATAAATAAATAAATAAATAAATGGCATCCAAATGGGCAAGGAAGAAGCCAAGCTTTCACTCTTTCCAGAAGACATGACACTCTA
>NC_081575.1:69307185-69316095 GCF_022355385.1 Mustela nigripes | reverse complement strand
TAGAGTGTCATGTCTTCTGGAAAGAGTGAAAGCTTGGCTTCTTCCTTACTTATTTGGATGTCTTTCAGATATTTTTCTTTAAACAGTATACTTAAGAGGAACCCAAGAGACCTTAGAAGTAGGAGTATAGAATGTCTAGAGGTCCTGGGATTCAAATAAATTTCTAGCCTTTCACCTGGGAAGCTACAGAACCATTTATTTTCTTTAAATTTGAGCCATTCCTATTACTATATTGAGTGTATGCTATATTTATTCAATGCATTCATCAAATATTTACTGAGAAAATATAGCAGCTTATTATAATTATATAATGGAAATGCCAGAAGGATAGTGGCATTATCTGTTTTGTTCATTTTTATATCCCCATGGCCTAGAAAATGACCTGGCACATAAGAGACCCTCAATAGATGTTTCTTTTTGCCCTCAATGAGTTTAACTTACAGTGTAAAAAAATAGACAATAAATAAATAAATTTGGTGGTGGTAAATGTTGTGGAAGGAAATATAGCAGGGAAAATGGGAAAGAAAGTGTGTTGTGTGCTGGGAAGTTATCAGGGAAGAGCTCTCCAATAAGGGAGCATTTGAGAAGAGATTGGAATGAAACAAAGGTATGGGCCCCCTGTATATTTTGAGGAGAAGAGAGAGAAGAAATAGTAAGTACAAATGCTCTGTAGCAGAAATTTTCTTGGTACGTTCTAAAAAGATCAGTGTGGCTAGGAGCAAAGTGAGCAAGAAAGTGTAAGAAGGACATGAGATCAGTGAGCAAAGTCAATACGGACCCTTGTAGGACAAGGGACCAATTGGAGGATTTTGAGCAGAGACTTGACAGGTCTGGCCCCTGTTTTAACATAATATCTCTTTCTGAGTTATTGAAAATAGCTGAAGGCAGTTTTGGTGGGAATGCAAACTGGTGCAGCTACTGTGGGAATCAGTATGGAGAGTCCTCAGAATTTAAAAATAGAATTACCCTATGATCCAGCAATCCCACTATGGGGTATTTTCCCAAAGAATACAAGAACACTAATTCAAAAAATACAAGGGCACTATGTTTACAGCAGCATTATTCACAGCAGCCAAGATATGGCAACAACCCAATTGTCCATCAGTTGATGAATGGATAAAAAAGATGTGGTATATGTACAGTGGAATATTATTCAGCAATAAAAGTGATGAAATCCTGCCATTTGCAATGACGCGGCTGGAGCTAGAGAGTATAATGCTAAGTG
The DNA here is from genome assembly GCF_022355385.1 of Mustela nigripes. Classification (NCBI taxonomy): domain Eukaryota; kingdom Metazoa; phylum Chordata; class Mammalia; order Carnivora; family Mustelidae; genus Mustela; species Mustela nigripes. The sequence goes on along the minus strand of NC_081575.1, from coordinate 69,314,870 downwards.
AAATAAGTCAGAGAAAGAAAAATGCCATATGCTTTCAGTCATATGTAAAATTTAAGAAAAAAAATGAGCAAAGGAAAAACAAGAGACAAACTAAGAAATGGACAATAGAGAACAATGTGATGGTTACTACAGAGCAGAGGTCTGGGGAAATAGGGATTAAAGAGGGCATTTGCCATGATAAGAACCAGGTGAGGTATGGAATTATTGATCACTGTATTGTACACCTGAAACTGATATAATATTGTTTATTAACTATACTGGAATTCAAATAAAAAATCAAATGAGAAAATAGATGCAGAGAGAAAGAACAGAAGCAGGGTGACCTGTTAGGGGAGTATACCAATCATCCAGGGAAAAGATGAGGTTGCTTTAGACCAGGATGGGGACCATGTGAGTGGTGAGATAGTGGTCAGATTCTGGGTAGATTTCAAAAGAATAGCTGACAGGATTGTCAGATTGATTAGATAAGTAGTACGAAAGACAGAGAAAAGCCCAGGATGATGCCACAGTTTTGGACTTAAGGTACTAGACTAGTAGAACTGCCATTTCTGAGGTAAGAAAAAACAGAGGAAATACAGGGTAAAGTGGTACAGAGAAAGAATCAAAAATTCAGTCAGGTGAAAATGGAGGAGCATGAGGTTTAGAATGGGTCTAAACTTAAGTGACTATCAACTGAATATAGGCTGCTGTATGCACAAGATACTTTATATGAGCATAATGGTAACCACAAATCAAAAACCTATAATATATACAAAAAATAGAGAAAGGGATCCAAGCACATCACTAAATAAAGCAATCAACCACAAGAGAAAAGAACAAGAGAAGAAAGGAAAAGAAAAGAACTAAAGACGGGGCACCTGAGTGGCTCAGTCTGTTGAGCATCTGACTTCTGTTCAAGGCATGATCTCCAAGTCCTGGGATCAATCACTGCATCAGACACCCCACTCAGTGGGGAATCTGATTGTTCCTCTGACCCTCCCTCTACTCCTGCGCTTGCTCTTGCTCTCTCTCTAAAATGAATAAATAAGATCTTTTTTGAAAAAACTAAATGCATAGATAAATAAATAAAATAACTAGAAAAAAACATAATACAAGTAACAAAATGGTACTAAGTATACACCATTTATAATTATTTTGAATGTAAGTGGACTAAATGCTCTAATCATAAGACATAGGTGACTGGATGGATAAAAAGGCAATGCTGCCTACAAGAGACTAATTTCAGACCTAAAGACTCATGCAGATTGAAAATGGAGGGATGGAAAAACATTTGCCATACCAATGGAAGCAAAGAGGGTATCAATAATTCTATTAGATATATCAGACTTAAAGACAAAGACAAAGACAAAGATTGTAACAAGAAACAGCACACTACACAGGGACACCTGGGTGGCTCATTCAGCTGAGCATCTGCCTTCAGCTCAAGTTATGATCACAGGGTCCTGGGATCAAGCCTCACATTGGGCTCCCTGCTCAGTGGAGAGTCTGCTTCTCCTTTAACTTCTCCGTGTGCACCCGCTGTCTCTCTCAATCTCTCTCTCTCTCAAATAAATAAATAAATAAATCTTTTAAAAGAAAGAAAGAAACAAAAAAAATGAAGAAACAAAGAAAGAAGCCTTGTTAAAAAAAAAAAAAAGACACCACATAATGATAAAGGAAGCAATCCAACAAGAGGATATAACAATTCTAAATATTTATGGACCCAAGATAGGACTATCTAAATATAAAAGGTAATTATTAAAAGATATAAAAAAAGAAACTGACAGTAACACAATAATAACAGAGGATTTTAACACCTCACTTACATCAATGGATAGGTCATCCAAACCAAAAATCAACAAGGAAACAGTGGCTTTCAATGACACACTGGACCAAATGGACCTAACCAATATATTTAGAACATCCAATCCTAAAACAGCAGAATGCACATTTTTTTCAAATGCACATTCTCCAGAATAGATAACATGTTAGGCCACCAAACCAATATCAGTAAGTTTTAAAATATTGAAATCATATTGTGCATCTTTTTTGACCACAATGGTATGAAACCAGAAATCAATCATAAGAAAAAAATCTAGAAAGAATACAAATACATGGAGGCTAAATAAAGTGTTTCTAAACAATGAAGGATTTATTTAAGAAATCAAAGAGAAAATAAAAAAATACATTAAGACATATGAAAATGGAAAAACAATGATCCAAAAGTGTTAGGATGCAGCAAAAACTATTCTAAGAAGGAAAATTATAGGAATATAGGGCTGCATCAAGAAGCAAGAAAAATCTCAAATAAACAACCTAAACTTTAACCTAAAGGAGCAAGAAAAATAAAAGCAAATAGAGCCCAAAGTCAGTAGAAGCATGGAAATAATAAAGGTTAGAGCAGAAATAAATGAAATAGAGGCTGAAGAAATAATAGAACAGATCACTGAAACTAGGAGCTCATTCTCTGAACAGATAACATGGAACTGGAGGTTATGCTAACTGAAATAAGTCAATCAGAGAGAGACAATTATCATATGTTTTTATTTGTATGTGGAACATAAGGACTAGGACAGAGGAACAGCGGAAGGGAGGAAAAACTGAATGGGAAGGAATCAGAGAAAGAGACAAACCATGAGAAGCTTTGGACTCTGGGAAACAAACTGAAGGTTACAGAAGGGAGAGAGAGATGGGTAACTGGGTGATGGATATTAAGCAGGGCATGTGTTATGATGAGCACTGGGTGTTATAAGCAACTAATGAATCCTTGAACACCACATCAAAAACTAATAAACTATATGGTGACTAAGTGAACATAATAATTTTTAAAAAGGCAAACAAAAGTGATAAACTTTTAGCCAAACTCACCAAAGAGAGAGAGAGAGAAATTACTTAAATAAATAAAATCAGAAATGAAGGACAAATAACAGCCAGCATCAGAGCAATACAAACAATTATAAGAGAATATTATGAAAAATTATATGCCAATAATTGAACAACCTAGAAGAAATTTCTAGGATAAATTCCTAGAAACATATAACCTTAAAAACTGAAAAAAAGAAGGGTTGCCTGAGTGGCTTAGTCAGTTAAGCAGCTGCCTTTAGCTCAGGTTATGATCCCAGGGTCCTGGGATCAAGTCCCACATCGGACTCCCTGCTCAGTGCGGAGTCTGCTTCTCCCTCTCCCTCTGCCTGCTTCTCTGCCTACTTGTGCTCTCTCTGTGTGTCTCTCTGTCAAATAAATAAACAAAAATCTTTAAAAAAAACTACCCTGGGGATAAAAATATATGTTTATAAAAATAAAAAATTAAAAAAAAAAAGTGTTCACTCTTATTAATCTTTGACCCTCTCCATTAAAAAAATTTTTTAAAAGCCTTACAAAAAAAAAAACTGAAAAAGGAAGTGTTACAAAATTTGGATAAACTAATTAGTAGCAACGAAATTGAGTCAGTAATTTTAAAAAAAAACAACAAAAAACTCCCAACAAACAAAAGTCCAGGACCAAAGGACTTAACAGGTAAATTCTGCCAAACATTTAAAGAAGAGTTAGTACCTATCCTCTTTTTATTTTTAAGATTTCATTTATTCATTTGACAGAGATCAAAAGTAGGCAGAGAGGCAGGCAGAGAGAGAGGGGGAAAGCAGGCTCCCCTCAGAGCAGGAAGCCCAACGCGGGCTCGATCCCAGGACCCTGGGACCATGATCTAAGCCGAAGGCATGAGCCACCCAGGCACCCCAGTACCTATCCTCTTAAACTATTCCCAAAAAATAAAGGGAAAGGAAGGTTTCCAAATTAATTGTATGAAGCCAACATTTTCCTGATGCCCAAACCAAAAAGAGGCACATCAAAAATAAAAAAAGAAAGAAAGAAAGAAGAAAACTACAGGGGCACCTGGGTGGCTCAGTGGGTTAAAGCCTCTGTCTTCAGCTCAGGTCATGATCCCAGGGTCCTGGGATCGAGCCCCACATTGGGCTCTCTGCTCTGCAGGGAGTCTGCTTCCCCTTCTCTCTTTTTCTCTCTGCCTACTTGTGATCTCTGTCAGATAAATAAATTAAATCTTTATTAAAAAAAAAAAAGAAAACTACAGGCCAATAGTCTGATGAACACAGACACAAAAATTTTCAAAATATTAGCAAACCAAATAAAACAACACATCCAAAAACCTCATTCATCATAATCGAGTGGGTTTTATTCCAGGGATCCTAGTGTGGTTCAATATTCATAAATTAAACAATGTGATACATCACATTGACAACAGAAAAATAAAATAAAAATCAATGCAGAAAAGGCTTTTGACGAAGTACAACATCATTCATGATTAAAAACTCTCAACAAAGTAGGTTTAGAGAGAACATACCTCAACATAGTGAAGGCCATATATGAAAAACCCACAGCTAATATCATTCTCAATGGGGAAAAACTGTGCTTTTCTTCTAAGATTAGGAACAAAACAAGTATGTACACTCTCACCACTTTTCTTCAACATATTACTGGAAGTCCTCCTAGCCATAGCTATCAGACAACAAAAGGAAATAAAAGGTATCCAAATCAGCCAAGAAGTAAAACTTTTGCTATTTGAGGATGACATGATACTATATACGAAAACCTGAAAGACTCCACCAAAAACATGCCACAACTGATAAATGAATTCAGCAAAGTTGCAGGGTACAAATCAATGTAAAGAAATCTGTTGCATTTCTATACACTAACAATGAAATAGAAAAATTAAGAAAGCAATCCCATTTGTAATTGCACCAATAATAATTAAGTACCTAGGAATAAACTTAACGAAGGAGGTGAAAAACCTATACTCCAAAAACTATAAAACATTGGTGAAAAAGAAATGAGGATAACACAAGCAAATGGAAATATATTCCATGCTCATAGATTGGAAGAACAAAATTGTTAAAATGTCAATGCTGCCCAAAGTTATCTAGAAATTCAGTGCAATCCCTATCAAAATACCAACAACATTTTTCACAAAACTAGAACAATAATCCTAAAATTTATCTGGAATCTCAAAAGACCTCAAAAAACTAAAACAAACTTGAAAAAGAACAACAAAGCTGGAAGCATCACAATCCCAGATTTCAAGATATAGTACATAGCTGCAATAATCAAAATAGTATGGTACTGGTACAAAAATAGACACAGAAGTCAATGAAACAGAATAGAGAGTCCAGAAATAAGCCCAAGCTTTCCTGGTCTATAATTCTACTACAAAAGAGGCAAGAATATACAGTGGGATATACAGTTTCTTCAACAAATTGTGTTGGGAAAATTGGACAGGTACATGCAAAAGAAAAAACTGGACCATTTTCCTATACCATACACAGCAAAAAACTGAAAATGGATTAAAGATCTAAATATGAGACATGAAATTGTAAAATTTCTTGAAGGAAACATAGGCAGTAATTTCTGCCAATGAAGCACTTTCTGCCATAGAAATATTTTCCAGATATGTCTCCTCTGACAAGGGAAACAAAAGCTAAATTAAAATACTAGGACTATACCAAAATTGAAAGCCTTTGCATAGTAAAGGAAACCATCAACAAAAAAGGCAATGTACTGAATAAGGGTAGATATTTCCAAACAATATGTCCAATAAAGGGTTAATATCTAAAATGTATGAAGACCTTATACAACTCAACACCAAAAAGTAATCTAATTTTAAATGAGCAGAGGACCTGCTTAAACATTGTTCAAAGAAGACATACAGATGGCCAACACACATGCAAAGATACTCAACATCACTAATCATCAGGGTATTGCAAATTAAAGTGACATTAAATATCATTTTATACTCATCAGAATAGTTAAAATAAAAAACACAAAAAAATAAAAACTGTTGCCAGGGATATAGAGAAAAAGGAAATCTTCTGCACTGTTGGAGTGAATGCAAATTGGTGCAACCATTATGGAAAATAGTATGGAGATTCCTCAAAAAATTAAAAATAGAATTGCAATATGACCCAGTAATTCCACTGCTGGGTATTTACCCAGAGCAAATGAAAACACTAATTCTAAAGATATATGCACCTGTGTTTATTGCAGCATTACTCAAAATAACCAAATTATGGGAGCACCCCAAGTGTCCATCAATAAATGAATAGATTTTAAAAAAAGGTGTGGTTTATATACACAATGGAATATTACTCAACCACAAAAATAATGAAATCTTGCCATTTGTAACAACATGGATGGATCTAGAGGGTATAATACTAAATGATATAAGTCAGAGAAAGACAAATACTATATGATTTCACTCATGTGGAAGTTAAGAAACAAAAAACTGTAAAAAGGAAAGAGACAAAAAACAATGCTTAAATATAGATAACAAACAAGTGGTTGGTGGAGGGGAGGTGGATGGGGTGGATGGGTGAAACAGATAAAGGGGGAAAAGAGTAACTTCACTTTTTTTTTTCAGTGGCAAATATTTTTTGAAATTTTATTAACATATAATGTATTATTAGCCCCAGGGGTACAGGTCTGTGAATCGCCAGGTTTACACACTTCACAGTACTCACCATAGCACATACCCTTCCCAAATTCCATAACCCCACCACCCTCTCCCTACCCCCCTACTCCTGGCCATCCTCAGGTTTTGTTTTTTTGGTTTTTTTTTTTTGTGAGATTAAGAGCCTCTTATGGTTTGTCTCCCTCCCGATCCCATTTGTTTCATTTACTCTTTTTCTACTCCCCAAGTCCCCCATGTTGCATCTCCACTGCCTCATATCAGGGAGATCATATGATAGTTGTCTTTCTCCAATTGACTTCTCTACGCATAATACCCTCTAGTGCCATCCACATCCTCACAAATGGCAAGGTTTCGTTTCTTTTGATTGCAGCATAGTATTCCACTATATATATACACCACTTCTTTATCCATTCATCTGTTGATGGACATCTAGGTTCTTTCGATAGTTTGGCTGTTGTGGACATTGCTGCTATAAACATTCGGGTCCACGTGCCCCTTCAGATCACTACATTAGTATCTTTAGGGTAAATACCCAGTAGTGCAATTGCTGGGTCATAGGGTAGCTCTATTTTCAACTTTTTGAGAAACCTCCATGCTGTTTTCCAAAGTGGTTGCGCCAGCTTGCATTCCCACCAACAGTGTAGGAGGATTCCCCTCACCAGCATGTCATTTCCTGACTTGTTAATTTTAGCCATTCTGACTGGTTTGAGATGGTATCTCATTGTGGTTTTGATTTGTATTTCCCTGATACCAAGTGATGTGGAGCACTTTTTCATGTGTCTGTTGGCCATCTGGATGTCTTCTTTGCAGAAATGACTTTTCATGTCCTCTGCCCATTTCTTGGTTGATTATTTGTTCTTTGGGTGTTGAGTTTGCTACGCTCTTTATAGATTTTGGATACCAGCCCTTTATCTGATATGTCATTTGCAAATATCTTCTCCCATACTGTCAGTTGTCTTCGGTTTTGTTAACTGTAACCTTTGCTGTGCAAAAGCTTTTGATCTTGATGAAGTCCCAATAGTTAATTTTTACCCTTGCTTCCCTTGCCTTTGGCGATGTTCCTAGGAAGATGTTGCTGCAGCTGAGATCGAAGAGGTTGCTGCCTGTATTCTCCTCAAGCATTTTGATGGATTCCTTTCTCACATTGAGGTCCTTCATCCATTTTGAGTCTATTTTCGTGTGTGGTGTTGGGAAAATTGGACAGCCACATGCAGAAAAATGAAACTGG
>NC_081575.1:69301351-69304185 GCF_022355385.1 Mustela nigripes | reverse complement strand
TCTTCAATCTGCCGATGGATTTTCAGGTGTTTGCAATCTTTAGATAAGCTATCTAGCTGATCTCCGGCTAGCTGAAGTAGTCTCAGCCTGCTACTTTTCCACCATCTTAACTCCTCCCCCTGACCATTCATTCTTTAGCAGGATGCTCTTTAATTTCCATGTATTTGGATTCTTTCCAAATTTCCTCTTGTGATTGAGTTCTAGCTTCAGAGCATTGTGGTCTGAAAATATGTAGGGAATGATCCCAATCTTTTGATACCAGTTGAGACCTGATTTATGACCCAGGATGTGCTCTATTCTGGAGAATGTTCCATGTGCACTAGAGAAGAATGTGTATTCTTTTTCTTTGGGATGGAATGTTCTGTATATATCTGTGATGTCCATCTGGTCCGGTTACACTTAACTTTTTTTTTACATTTTTATTTAAATTCCAGTTAGTTATCATAGAGTGTAATATTAGTTTCTGGTATTCAGCAATTACGTGCATAACCTGGTGCTCATAACAAGTGCCCTCCCTAATCCCTATCACCTATCTTTCTTTTAGTTATTTTTTTAAATTTTTACATTATTTAAATTCAATTAGTTAATATATAGTATATTATTAGTTTCAGAGGCAGAGTTCATGATTCATCAGTTGCATATAACACCCAGTATCACCTGTCTTCTTTATCCATTTATCAGTTGATGGACACTTGGACTATTTCCGTAATTTGGCTATTGTACATAATGCTGCTATAAACATTGGGGTGCATGTGTCCCTTTGGTTTAGGATTTTTGTATTATTTGAGCTAGTAGTGGGATTGCTGCATCATAGCTTATTTCTAGTTTTAACTTTTTTGAGGAACCTCCGTCCTGTTTTCCAGAGTGGCTGTATCAGTTTGCATTCCCACCAACAGTGCAAGAGGGTTCCCCTTTCTCCACATCCTCACCAACACCTGTTGTTTTTTGTGTTATTGATTTTAGCTATTCTGACAGGTGAGAAGTGATACCATTATAGTTTTGAATTTCTCTGATCATCAGTGATGTTGAGGAGTTGTTGGTTGGCCATCTGTATGTGTTTTTTGGAAAAATGTCTATTAAAGTCTTGTACCCATTTTTAAATTGGATTAATTGTTTTTTGTGTCTTATGTTTATATTTATTTATATCTATATATTATATGTATCATATATGTATATACATATAGGTATAAATATCTATTACACATTATATAATACTTATATATTATATAATACATAATATATTATATGTTATTTACAGCTATAAGTTTATATTATGTTAGTTACTAACCCTTCATCAGATATGTCATTTGCAAATACTTTCTCCCATTACATAGGTTGCCTTTTAGTTATATTGATTGTTTCCTTTGCTGTGCAGAAGCTATCTATTTTGATGCAGTCCCAATGGTTCATTTCTGCTTTTGTTACCCTTCCCTCAGGAGACATAACTAGAGAAATGTTGCTATGGCTAGTGTCAAAGAGGTTATTTCCTATGTTCTTTTCTAGAATTTTCATGGTTTCATGACTCATATTTAGGCCTTTCATCAATTTTTTGTTTGTTTTTGTCTGTGGTGTAAGAAAGTGCTCCAGTTTCTTTCCTTTGTATGTTGCTGTCCAGTTTTACTAACACCATTTTTTAAGAGACTTACTTTTTTCCTGCTATGTTAAAGATTAATCGACCAGAGTTTTAGGTCCCTTTCTGGGTTCCAATTCAGCTCTATTTATTGATCTATGTATCTATTTTTGTGTCCCTATCATCCTGTTTTGATCATTACAGCTTTGTCATACAATTTGAAATCCAGAACTGTGTTGCCTCCATCTTTGCTGTTCTTTTTCAAGGTTGCTTTGGCTATTTGGGGTTTTTCTGTGGTGCCATACAAATTTTAGGATTGTTTATTCTAGCTCTGTAAAAAATGCTGTTGGTATTTGGATAGGTATGGCCTTAAATGTGTAGATTGCCTTGGGTACCACAGACTTTTAACAATACTTGATCTTCCAATCCATGAGCATGAAATGTCTTTCCATTGCTTTGTCTCATCTTCAATATTTTTTTATCAGTGTTTCATATTTTTCAGGATACAGGTTTTTCGCCTATATCATTAGGTTTACTCCTAGGTATCTTATTATTTTGGGTGCAATTGTAAATTGGATTGTTTTCTTAATTTCTTTTTCTGGTGCTCCATTACTGGTGTATAGAAATGCAGCTGATTTCTGTACTTTGATTTTGTATCCTGTGAATTACTGAGTTTGTTGATCAGTTCTAGCAGTATTTTTGGTGAAGTCTTTCAGGTTTTCTATATAGAGTATTATTTTTTATTTCAAGATTTTATTTATTTATTTGACAGACAGAGATCACAAGTAGGCAGAGAGGCAGGAAGAGAGAGAGAGAGAGGAGGAAGCAGGCTCCCTGCTGAGCAGAAAGCCCGATGCAGGGCTTGATCCCAGGACCCTGGGATCATGACTTGAGCTGAAGGCGGAGGCTTTAACCCACTGAGCCACCCAGGCACCCTTCTATATAGAGGAGTATTATGTCATCTGCAAATAATTAAAGTTTTATTTCTTTCTTGCTGATTGGGATGCCTTTTATTTTTGTTGTTGCTGTTGTTGTCTGATTTCTGTAGCTAGGACTTCTGGTACTATATTCACTAAAGGCAGTGAGAGCGGATATCCTAGGGTTTTTTTGTTTTGTTTTGTTTTTTTAATTTTTAAAAAAATTTTTTTTTATAAACATATTTTTATCCCCAGGGGTACAGGTCTGTGAATCGCCAGGTTTACACACTTCACAGCACTCACCAAAGCACATACCCTCCCCAATGTCCACAACCCTACCCCCCCCC
>NC_081575.1:69287042-69301251 GCF_022355385.1 Mustela nigripes | reverse complement strand
CTCAGTTTGTTTTGTGAGATTAAGAGTCACTTATGGTTTGTCTCCCTCCCAATCCCATCTTGTTTCATTGATTCTTCTCCTACTCACTTAAGCCCCCATGTTGCATCACCGCTTCCTCATATCAGGGAGATCATATGGATATCCTAGTTTTTTTCCTGAGCTTAGCAAAGAAGCTTTCTGTTTTTCTCCATTAAGGATGATACTAGCCATGGTTTTTTAATATACAGCATTTATTATGTTGAGGTATGTCCCCTCTACAGCTACTTTGCTGAGGATTTTTATCATGAATGGATGTTGTAACTTTGTCAAAATCTTTTTCTGCATCTATCCAAAGAATCATATGGCTCTTCTTTCTTTTATTAATGTGATGTATCAAGTTGATTGATTCATGAATATTAGACCACATTTGCAGCCCAGGAAAGAAATCCCACTTGATTGTGGAGAATGTTTTTTTAGTGTATTTTTGGATTTGGTAGCTAGTATTTACTGAGGATTTTTGTATCTATGTTCAGGGATATTGTAGTTTGTTAGTTTGATTTTATTTTTCTTTTTCTTTTTTTTACTGCGGTCTTTATCCAGTTTTATTATCAAAAAAATGCTTGCTCATAGAATGATTTTGGAAATTCTCCTTCCTTTTCTGTTTTTTGAAATAGCTTAAGAGGAATAGGTATTAATTCTTCTAATATTTGGTAGACTTCACCCGTGAAGCCATCTGGTCCTGGACTAGTTTTGTTGGGAGTATTTTGATTACTGATTCAGTTTCTTTGCTAGTAATCAGTCTGTATAAATTCTCTATTTTTCCTGTTTCAGTTTTGGTCATTTGTATGTTTCTAGGTATCTATCTATTTCTTCCAGGTTGTCCAGTTTGTTGACACATAGTTTTTCATAATTTTTTCTTAGAATTGTTTTCTATGGCACTGGTTATTATTTCTCCTCTCTCATTTGTTATTTTACTTATTTGGATCCTTTTCTTTTTATAATTCTGGATAGAGGTTTATCAATAATGTTGATCTTTTCAAAGAACCAGCTCCTGGTGTCATTTTGTCTGTTCTATTATTTCTTAGTTTCTGTATCATTTATTTCTTCTCTAGTCACCATTATTTCCTTCATTCTGCTGCTTTTAGGTTTTATGTGTTATTCTTTTTCTAGCTCCTTTAGGTGTAAGGTTGTTTATTTGAGATTTTTCTTGCTCCATAAGGTTAGCCCGTATTGGTACAAACTTCCCTCTCAGAACCACTTTTGCTGCATCACAAGTGTTTTGGACTGTAGTGTTTTCATTTTCATCTATTTTCATTATTTTTTAAAATTTCTTCTTTACATGTATGTATCTTTTTCATGTATCTTTTAATTTATGGTTGAACCATTAATTATGTAGTAGCAGGTTATATAAACTCCATGTGTTTGTGGTCTTTCCAGATGTTTTTTTCTGGTCAATTTCTAGTTTCATAGTGTTGTGGTCAGAAAAGGTGCATGGTGTGGTTCTATTCTTGAATTTGTTGAGGCCTGTTTTGTGACCTAACATGTGATCTGTTCTGGAGAATGTTCCATGTGCACTTGAAAGAATGTATTGTGCTGTTTTAGGATGGAATGTTCTGAATATATCTGTTAAGTCCCTCTGGTCCAGTGTGTCATTCAAAGACATTGTTTCCTTGTTGATCTTGTGTTTAATCTGCCCATTCATGTAAGTAGGGTGTTAAAATCCCCTACTATTACTATGTCATTATCAGTTCCTTTATTATTGTTTTATGTACTTGGATGCTCCCATGTTGAGTGAATAAATATTTACATTTGGCATATCTTCTTATTGGATTGTGCCCTTTGTTATTATATAGTTCCCTTCTTTGTCTCTTGTTACAGTCTTTGAAAGTCAGTTTGTCCAATATGAGTTATTACTACTCTGTTTTTTTATATCCATTTGCATGATAGATGTTTCTCTATCCCCTCACTTCTAATCTGTAGGTGTCTTTAGGTCTAAAATGAGCCTCTTGTAGGCAGCATATTGATGGGACTTGTTTTCTAATCCATTCTTGCACCCTACATCTTTTGATTGGGTGAAATTACATTCACAGTAATTATTAATATTGATATTATATTTATATTATATATATATATATATATTTGCATGTTTATTAGTGGTTTTTGACACATGGTTTCCATTAGGTTTATATATAACCTATTCTGCATACAGCAGCCTATATTAAGTTGATGGTCACTTACGTTTGAATCTATTCTTTTCTCCTCTCATCTGCACATTTTAGGTTTATGTTATTATATTTTATATCCTTTTTGTGTGTGCGAGTTACTTGATTGATTTTTACAAAAATACTTATTAGACTACTTTTCTATTTTCTACCTTAATACTCTCACTTTTGGTCTCTTCTTTCCACTCAGAGTCTCCTTTATTATTTCTTGCAGGACTGGTTTAGTGATCAAGAACTCTTTGAGTTTTTGTCTGGGAAACTCTCTTTCCTTCTATTCTGAATGATAGCCTTGCTGGATAGAGTATTCTTGGCTGCAGATTTTCCCATTCAAAACTTTGAATAAATCATGCTACTCTTCTGACTTGCAAATTTTTGTTGAAAAATCTGCTAGCCTTATGGTTTTTCCCTGGTAAGTTGCTCATTTCTTTTGTTTTGCGGCTTTAAAATTTTTTTATCATTATATTTTGCAAATTTAATTATTACGTTTTGGTGTAAGTCTGCTTTTGTGGATTTTGATGAAAGTTCTCTGTCTTGGGCATCTAGATGTCTATTTCCTTCCCAAGATTAGTGATGTTTTCAGTTATTATTTCTTCAGTCAAATTTTCTGCCCCCTTTGTTCTTTCCCTGCTTATGGGACTCCTGTAGTACATATGTTACTACATTGATGGAGTCACACAGTTTTCTAAGTCTCTTCTCTTTTTACATAATTCTCCTTTCTTCTTCTTCTTCTTCTTCTTTTTTTTTTAGCTTCATTGTCTCCTTTACTTGTCTTCTAGGTCATTAATTCGTTCTTCTGCTTCCCCCAACCTGTTCATTGCATCAAGCATGTTTCTAATCATGTTTATTGCACTCATCTCTGATTGATTCTTTTTTAACTCTTTTGTCTCTGTGTTAAGGGTCTCACTGATGTCTTCAGTTCTTTTTTCAGGACCAGTGAGTATCCTTATGATTACTGCTTTAAATTCTCAATCATGAATGTTACTTATATCTGTTTTACTTAGATCTCTGGCCGTGGCTTTAACTTATTCTTTCATTTGGGATGAATTCCTCTGTCTTCTTGACACTGCCTAATTTTTTTTTTTTTTTTTTTTTTTTTTTTTTTAGAAAAACCAGATATGTCTCCACCTCCTAAAAGTAATGTCCTTATGAAGAAGTTATATAGTGCCCATGGCTTGGCAGTCCTCTGTGTGTTGTGTGTTCCCTGATTTTGTGTTCTGGTTGCTCTATCCTTCAGACCAGTCATCTGCAGAGGCTCTCCTTGCCTCCTGTGGGCAGTGTTTTGTCCCTGGCCTGAATGTGGTGAGCTTTAATTAGATATGCTCTGGTCTGCTTCTGAAATGAGATCTGTCACCACCATCACCAGAATTAGGGCCATGAAAAATTCTCTGGTCGGTATATGTAATATGGACTGGGTTTTCTGCTGGTCTTCTGGGGGAGGTGCCTGCCACATGGGGAAAGAGGTAAATGTGATTGAGATGAGTCTTTCACCCATAGCACAGGGGGGTGGCGCTTAATGTAAGCAAGTTGAGCAGCCAGCGTCTACAAAGTGCTGCTTCCCACAGGTGATTCTGTGTTTATACTAAGGGGTGGAGGAGGGAAATGGTGCTGGCCAGCTCCTTTGTATCTGCATGAATGCTGCCTCTCAGGGTCCTCCTCTGGAAAGAGCAAATAATCTCCCCACATTGTCCTAGGCATTCTTCACATCACTCTTTCAATGATGTATGCACCTAGGTTGTTTGCTACCTTTCTCCAAGAGCATCACTGTGCCCTCTAGGCTCTATCCCAGTCTAGCCTCCTCACCTTTAAAACTCTAGGCTTTAAGCCCCACTGGTTGCAAGGACTCACAAAATTCAACCCCTCTTGTTTCCAAGCCAATGGCAGGGAAACATTTGCTTTGTTCATTCCCATGTATGCTCCTCTCTCTCTCACACCCTTCTCTGTGACTCTGTGTCCCCTCTGCTGCAGCCAGGATCTGTTTTCCCCTTAAACCACATCTCTGCACTCCCCACATTTTTTGATGCGGCCTCTTCTTTCTCTTTAGTTGTGGAGTTTGTTCTGTCAGTCTTCAGGTTGATTTCTGGGTATTTCAGATGATTTGGTAATCATCTAGTTGTATTAATGGGACAGAGTGAGACTAGGGTCCTCCTACTTCAGTGCCATCTTCCTATCTCCAAGAGTACACTTAACCTGATGAACACTGAGAAATGTATAGAATTGTTGAAACATTATACTGTACACCTCACACTATTATAACTCTATATATTAATTATACTTGAATTTAAAAAAGAATTCAGAAGATGGAATATTAGGAGGACCCTAGTCTTGCCTCATCCCTCAAACACAGCTAGATAAATATCAAATTATTCTAAATACCCAAGAAATCAATCTGAAGACTGAAAGAACAAACTGAACAGCTAGAGGGAGAGAGAAGGCCACATCTTTGAAGGTAGGAGGTGTGGAGACATTGTTTGGGGGAGAAGCAGATCACAGGTGTTGTGGAGAAGAGGGAGCCCTGGTCACAGAGGGAGACATGCACATGCATGAGAGAGAGGAATACATAGGAGATCACACACGGAAGACTGTTCCCCAAAGTCACTGACTGGGAAAATGAGAGGGGCTGATTTTCATGAGTTTTTACAACTAGTGAGGTTCAAAGACAGGAGTTTTAGAAGGTCAGCAGTGTGGCTCATGTGGAGCCATGAGAGTGCTGCATTGCTCCTGTGGAGGAGAGCAGATATCATGGGGGCAAAGAGCACAATCTGAGGATCCCCTGGGACACATTGGGAGGCAGTTTCCCCATATTGGAGTGTATCCAGGAGAGGTGCCAAATTCTCTCCAGGGACAAAAGAGCCAGCAGGCACCAATGCCTCCCTCCCACCCCCACCTCTTAGCATAGGTACAAAGATACCTCTTTAGGCCAGCGAATCTGGACAGTGGTTCATTGCTGCACTTGACTCCAAACTCCATACCTCTGCACTTCAGTGTGACTGCCCTTCTGGGATAAACCTGCATCAGTCCCAGGATAGCAGGACCCTCCCCCAGAGGACTAGTACAGATCCCTGCCATGGCAGGTCCCTACAGTTTAGAGTTTTAAAACTCAGACTGCCTGCCTAGGGTAGAGTCCAAGGTGTACTGTTCTGCTGGGCAGGCAAGTAGCCTGGACACCGATAGGATCAAGGCACCGATCTGAGGGATGACTAAGACATGGGAGGGGAGATTCTTTACTCTACCAGGAAGGCTTCCTGGATAGCAGAGGATGCAAACACTCCCTCTCTGGAGATTAGGGAGCTGGCTGGCCCCATTTGTCTCCCCTGGCATTCAGCATAAACTAACTTGAGCAAGAAGCACAATGCTAACACTAGTGGGCTAAACTGCTTACACCAAACCTTGTCCCCCTGCACTCTCCTTGTGCTGCTTTTCTGGAGCAAGTGTGCTTGAGAACCTGCATAGCAGGCCTCTCCCCGCAGAAGACCAGCACAACTACCCCCATGCACACACCACATCTGCTGACCACAGAGTTCTGCAAAGCTTCAGCTCTAGTGGAACTAGTGTCAGTATCTTTTAACAAGCATATCAGAGCACACTTATTTAGAACTTGCCACACTCTGGCCAAGGTCCAAACATTTCCCACTGAAGGCAATGAGAAACACTGCAGAGGACTTACCTGAGGGAAAGAGCAGCCAAAATGCACCAGCAGAGTGCACACTGCATACACCACAGACACATCCTGAAGCACAGTCCCTATATAGTATATGACTTCTTATTTATAAAGCTATTAATCTCAGAAACAGGAAACATAACAGGATTTGCTAACACACACCAAATGCCAAGATGGAGGAATCCATCCTAAAAGAAAGAGCAAGAAAAGGTAACGGCCAGAGATCCAACTGAAACAGATAAAAGTAATATGCCTGGTCCAGAATTTAAAGGAACAATCATAAGGATACTAGATGGGCTTGAGAAAAGCATGAAAGACACCAGTGTGTCCTATACTGCAGAGATAAAAGACCTAAAAACTAGTCAGGCCAAAATGAAAAATGCAATTACTGAGATTCAAAACCAATTCTATATAATGACAACAAGGATGGAAGAATTAGAGGAATGAGTAAGTGAAATACAAAGTAGCCTCACAAGCCTGCAGCTCAGGTCATGACCTCAGGTCATGAGATTGAAGCCTACCCAGTGTGGAGACTGCTTAAGATTCTCTCCCTCTCTAGATAAGCTATCTGGGGGCTTAAGTGGGTACGAGAAGAATAAATGAAAGAAGATGGGATTGGAAGGGAGACAAACCATAAGTGACTCTTAATCTCACAAAACAAACTGAGGTTTGCTGGGGGGAGGTGGTTTGGGAGAAGGGGGTGGTAGTATGGACATTGGGGAGGGTATGTGCTTTGGTGAGTGCTGTGAAGTGAGTAAACCTGGTGATTCACAGACCTGTACCCCTGGGGATAAAAATATATGTTTATAAAAAGTAAAAAATTATATTAAAAAAAAAGATTCTCTCCCTCTCCTTCTGCTCCACCTCTCTCTCTCTCTCTTTTTCTCTTTCTCTCTCTAATAAATAAAATCCTTTAAAAAGAAAGTAAAATTATGAAAATGACAAAGCTGAAGAGGGAAAAAATATTAGAGTACAAGTGTACATTTTGTGAACTCAGCGAATCCATAAAGCATAATAACATTTGTATCATTGGAGTCCCAGAAGAAGAAGAGAGAGAAAATGGGACAGAAGGTTTACTTAAGAAAATTATAGCTGAAAACTTCCCTCATCTGCAGAAGGAAACAAATTTCCAAATCCAGGAGGCACAAAGAACTCCCATCAAAATCGAGAAAGTGGGCCAGCACTAATACATATCAGTTAAATTTGCAAAATAGAGAGAGAAAGAAGAATCCTAAAAAGCAAGAAAAAAGAAGTCCCTAACTTATAAGGTAAAACAAATAAGGTTAGCAGCAAATCTTTCCACAGAAACATGGCAGGCCAGAGAAGAGTGACATGTTATATTCAGTTTGCTGAATAGGAAAAAATCTGTACCCAAGAATATTCTACCCAGCAAGGCCATCATTCAGAATAGGAGAGATAAAGAATTTCCGAGACAAACAGGGGTTCCTGGGTGGCTCAGCTGGTTAAGGGGCTGTTTTTGGCTCAGGTCATGATCTCAAGGTCCTGGGACTGAGCCCCACATCAGGCTCCCTGCTCAGCAGATGGTCGTTCTGCTTCTCCTTCTCTCTCTGCCACCTCACTCATGCTCTCTGTCTCCCTCTCAAATAAATAAGTAAAATCTTTCTAAAACAATTCCAAGACAAACAAAAACTAAAGGCATTCATGACCACTAAACCAGCCCTTCAACAAATTCTAAAAGGGACTCTTTGAGTGGGAAAGAAAGACTAAACACAACAAAGACTAGAAAAGAACAGAGAAAATGTCCAGAAACAATAACAAAACATGTAATAACATGGCACTAAATTCATATCTATCAATAATCACTGAGAATGTAAATGAAGTAAGTGCTCCAGTCAAAAGACATAGAGTGTCAGAATGGATTTAAAAAAATTTTTTTAAAAAGCCCATCTATATGCTGCCTAAAAGAAACTCATTTTAGACCTAAAGAGATACATGCAAATTGAAAGTGAAGGCATGGGGAAACATTTATCATTCTAGTAGATGTCAAAAGAAAGCCAGAATAGCAATACTTATGTCAGACAAGCTATATTTTAAACCAAAAATTGTGCCTCAGTCAGTTGAGCATTCAGTTCTTCATCTCAGGGCTGTAAGTTTGACCCCCCACATTGGGTGTGGAGATTAATTAAAAATAAACTCTTAAAAAAATAAAATAAACCAAAGACTATAACTAGAGATGAAGAAAGGTGTTATATCATAATAAAGGGGTCTATCCAACACAAAGATCTAACAGTTGTATTTATGCCCCCAACTTGGGAGCACCCAAATATATAAAACATAACAAACTTGTGAATCATAGAACATAATAATAGAGGACTTTAACACCCCACTTATAGCCATGAACAGATTATCTAAGCAGAAAATCAACAAAGAAAAATTGCTTTGAATGGCACACTGTACCAGATGGACTTAACAGTTATATTCAGAACATTCCATCCTAAAGTGATAGAATACACATTCTTTTTGAGTGCACATGGGACATTCTCCAGAATAGATCAAATACTAGGTCACAAATCAGGCTTCAACAAGTACAGAAAGATTGAGATCATACCGTACATATTTTCAGACCACAACACTATGACACTTGAAGTCAATCACAAGAAAAAAATTTGGAAAGACCACAAATTCATGGAGACTAAAGAACACATGAATGTGTCAACCAATAAATTAAAGAAGGAATAAAAATACATGGAAACAAATGAAATTGAAAACATGATGGTCCAAAACTTTTGGGTTGCAGCAAAAGCAGTCATAAGAAGGAAAGTATATAGGAATACAGGCCTACCTCAAGAAGCAAAAAAAATCTCAAATACGCAACCTAACCTTACACTTAATAGAGCTAGAAAAAGAACAACAAATGAAGCCTAAAGCCAGCAGAAGAAGGGAAATAGTAAGATTAGAGCAGAAATAAATGATATGGAAACAAAACAAAAAAAAGAACAGATGAAACCAGGACCTGTTTCTTTGAAAAAAATTAATAAAGTTGATAAAGAACTAGCCAGACTTATCAAAAAGAAAAGAAAAAGATCACAAATAAAATCATGAGTGAGAGAGGATAAATCATAACCAACACCACAGAAATACAAACAATTCTAAGAAAATATTATGAAAAATTATATGCCAACTATTGGGCAATCTGGAAGAAATAAATTCCTAGAAACACATAAACTACCAAAAGTGAAACAGGAAGAAACAGAAAACTTGAATAGACTGATAATGAGCAAAGAAATTGAATCAGTAATCAGAAAACTTCCAAGAAACAAAAGTCCAGGACCAGATGGCTTCACAGGGAATTCAGCCAAGCATTTAAGAAGAGTTAATACCTATTCTTCTCAAACTATTCCAAAAAATAGAAATGGAATGAAAACTTCCAAACTCATTCTAGGAGACCAGCATTACCCTGGTTCTAAAACCAGACAAAGACCCCACTACAACAGAACTACAGGCCAATATCCCTGATGAACATGTATGCAAAAATTCTCAACAAACTACTAACAAATCAAGTCCAACAGTACATTAAAAGAATCATCCATCATGATCAAGGGAGATTTATTCCTGGGCTGCAATGGTAGTTCAGTATTCACAAGTCAATCAGTGAGACACACCACATTAATAAAAGAAAGGATAAGAACCATATGATCCTCTCAAGAGATGCAGAAAGAATATTTGATAAAATACAACATCCATTCTTGACAAAACCCCCAACAAAATAGGGATGGAGAGAACCTACTTCAACATAATAAAGGCCATACATGAAAAACCCACAGCTAATATCATCTTCAGTGGGGGAAAACTGAAAGCTTTTCCTCTAAGGTTAGGAAGAAGACAAGTATGTCCACTATTACCACTGATATGTCACATAGTACTAGAAGTCATAGTCTCAGCAATCAAGACGACAAAAAGAAATAAAGGGCATCCTAATTAGCAAGGAACAAGTCAAACTTTCACTCTTTGCAGATATTCTATAGTAAAAACCCCAAAATACTCCACCAAAAAATTGGTAGAACTGATAAACAAATTCAGTGAAGTTGCAAGGTATGAAATCGATGTACCGAAATTTGTTGCATTGCTCTGCACTAATAATGAGGCACCAGAATGAGAAATCAAGGAATTAGTCCCATTTACAATTGTGTCTAAAACTGTAGGATACCTAGAAATCAACCTAACCAACATGGTAAAAGAGCTGTACTCTGAAAATTCTAAAACAGAGAGGGGCACCTGGGTGGCTCAGTGGGTTAAACCTCTGCCTTCGGCTCAGGTTATGATTGAGCCCCGCATTGGGCTTCCTCCCCTCTTTCTGCCTGCCTCTCTGCCTGCTTGTGATCTCTTTCTGTGTGTCAAATAAATAAATAAACTCTTTTTAAAAAACCTATAAAACAGTGATGAAAGAAATTGAAGATGACATAAAGAAGTGGAAAAATATTACATGTTCATGGATTGGAAGAGCAGATATTGTTAAAATGTCTATACTACCCAAAGCAATCCACACATTTAATACAATCCCTATCAAAATCCCACCAGCATTTTTCACGTATGTGTATGAATGTATGTATCCATGCATATACATGTGTATGTATATATGTGTGTATATATGTATAAATATGTGTGTGTATATATACATACACAGAATGGAATATTAGTCCTAAAAAAAGAATTAAATCTTGCCATTTGCAATGACATGGATGGAGCTAGAGTGTATTTTGCTAAGCAAAATAAGTTAGAGAACTACAAGTACCACATGATTTCACTCATCTGTGGAATTTAAGAAATGAAACAGATGAACATAGTGGGAGAGAGAAGCTAATGAGAAAATAGATTCTTAATTAAGAGAACAAACTAAAGATTGCTGGAGGGGAGGTGGGTGGCAGGATGGGTTAAATGCATAATGTGTATTAAGGAGGGCACTTATGATGAGCACTGGGTGTTTTATGTAAGTGATGAATCTCTAAATTCTGTACCTGAAATTAATATTACACTGTATGTTAACTGGAACTTAAATAAAAATTTGAAACTAAAGAAAAATTCAGTTAGGCATGCTGTGTTTGAGGTTTCTTTTATATAACCAAGTATATATGTTAAGGGGGCAGCTGGATATATAAGTCTACACTGTATATCACCATGTCTCAAGACAATAAGCTGATGGTTTTATAAAAATAAGTAACTTCTCCTTGAAAAAGTGTATCTGAAAACCATCTGAACAGAGAAAGAAGTAGGATGGGATAAGTAAATCATAGTGGTTGTGTTAATGAAAAAAAAAAGCAAAAAACCTCACAGATGTTAATTTGAAATCCAGAAGTTACTGATATAATGAAAATTTAGCTATCCAGCTCATGTTTGCATCACAAGTGTCAAAGAAAAAAAGTCATTTACTTTGAACATTTAATAACATGACAGATTTCAGGAAGAAAACCTTTTTCAAATGTCAAAAATAAAGATTAAGTTCAAAAAGAGCAAGAAAATTTGTTGTAGTTCTTTATAAATATTTTGGTCTGTTACTGCCCTTTCATTTTACTTCAACTCTCAAAATTTTATTTTATTATTATTTAACAAGTCTCTAGGCTCTACCAGAAAAAGTATAAACATAAATAAGACCCTCTGAAAAGCTTATACTTTAATGAGGATGTAGATACATTTATAGGCAATAGGTAAAAATGAAACAAAGGTAGGGTGGTGAATGCAGATCCTGGAGTTTACCTTACACAGCACCAATACATAGAAGACCCTCAAACTATTGTTAAATTAATGACTCAAAAAACAAATGGGGATGGAAGGAGTCTAGATTTTCTATTTAGGAACTACACAAATTAAGTTTGATGATCTTCAGTAATCTCTGTAGGAGAAACGAGTTTGCATAAGTTCACCAAGAATAAATCAAGCTACAAAATTTTTTTCCTTGTTTCCACTGGACTACTTAACTAGTTGATTAGAGGCATAACATAGGCATAGTATACCTTGCATTTTAAAATGTCAGTGGCCATATCCAGCACCTATCCAATCTTTCTAACCCACCATTTAAGGAATTCTTGGATGCATCTCAGTTTCTCCATTTGAATTATTCTATAAATGAGGGCATTGAATAGGAAGCAGGAGTTCCAAACACAGGATTAGTTCTCATCCGGTATAAATCGTGGTCCTATATATCATCAACTCTCAGAAAATAAGTGACGTCTTTTTCTTTACTACATCTCTACCTTAAATTTACTACTCCTGTTTTGAGTTGGCCAAAAACATTTGATACAGGTTTTCAGCTAATTTTTGCTAATTATATGAGATCTTTTAGCTGTGTTGTTCTGTGAGGAAAACGTGATCCCTTCATTGTAGGTGTTGTGAGTCACAACAGTTCCAAAAATCTGTGCCAGGATTTCCTGCTGAGACCCATTGTTGTGATGTGTTTCTGAAGTAATGATAGTATAATAATAGCTCTAGGTGACTTGCTTCATCGTCTTTGCAGGGTTCTCCAGAAATCTGTAGACCTTTATTTTTTAGTTGGAATGAAATGTAGGATACATGCAGACTGTCATGAGGTCTTAGAATCAGATAATATGAATTCAGAATTCCCAGGGGGTGTTTTCTATATCTTATAAATATTATTGTAAAATCATCTCTTCTCTTCCTGTAAGATCATTTTCAGCAATCAATAAGAATATTAATCCCTCTCCAAACCTTCCTTCCTCCAATATTTCTGTCCTTGTAAAAGAATAAAAATTAAAATGTAGCATGGTGTAATAGAAAAGGTACTAGACTGAATCACAATTTCTGGATCCCAATCTTCACGTCACTGCCCCCATAGTAGCCATGTGACCTTGGAAGAATGACATCCCTCCAAGCTTCAGTTTCCTTAACTTTAAAACTTTAAAGCCTTATTTACCTCATCCTGTTGTTGTAATGATTGAAAGCATTAATGTACACAATGTTTCAGAAATTATTAACTGCTATTACTATATTCTCTCTGGAAAACAAATATAGTAGCATGGTCTCACAGGCATTTTAGGTACTCATATTCATTAATTTATAGATAACCCATTATAAATTTTGCAGAGATACTCTCTTTCAACCAGTTTGTCCGTTTTGTGCTCACTAATAGTATCCAAGTCCATAGGAAGAAGACTCTAAGCCTCAAACTATGGCCTACCTGATAGCAACAAACAATCACATCTGTATAGTTCTGTGTCACTCTCTTACCATTTGTCTGGCTATTATGTGTCCCTTTTTGTCATTATCTCTTCTTTGTAGTTTACTTTTGCACAGATGAAAAAAGTATACTTTTTTGCTATTATAAAAGAGTAAAATGGAGAAGCAAGATTGAAATATGCACTTTATTCTTTGTTTCATAAAAATAATAATGAAATAGAGCATAGCTACCACTAAGTTGATACAGGTGACATGAAAAGCTATGGCCTCAAAGAAACAGATTTTCTACCAATACATATGTTAGCTAGAATTAATAAGTGTCCTCATTCTAGTATTTCTCTTATACTGATTGCTTTTCAGTGAACCATACTGTGCTGTTAACAAATAAGAAAAAATAAAATCATTTTGAGAGCTTATAGGGGTTTGTTCATGAGGCTGAATTAAAGCTTTTGAGGGTTTACCGTGTAGACTTGAAAAGGATTGTTGATTTCAGATGTAGAGTCCCCAAGGTCGTCTACTGGTCATGGAAGCCAACAGCATAAGTGCCCACAGCAGAACCCTCTAGCGAATGTCTTTATATCAAATAAGATATTAAATAAGCCAAAATGTCTTAGCTTGCTCATATTGCAAAATACCCTTTAAAACTATATTTTCACTGGTGAAACTAGCTCTGCAGTAGATGATTTCAACAAGCTTTTACCACTGATATTTGATTAACAAACATTTTTAGAATACCAGCTACTTGTAAGACATTGTACCAGGCTCTACAGTTGGAAGAGCTACCAAATTCCTGTCCTCCATACCTAAGTAGTAAAGTGAACTGAGTATAAAGGTTAAACATTAGGCTGCTTAAGAAGATATGAACAAACACTTCTCCAATGAAGACATACAAATGGCTATCAGACACATGAAAAAATGTTCATCATCACTAGCCATCAGGGAGATTCAGATTAAAACCACATTGAGATATCACCTTACACCAGTTAGAATGGCCAAAATTAGCAAGACAGGAAACAACATATGTTGGAGGGGATGTGGAAAAAGGGGAACCCTCTTCCACTGTTGGTGGGAGTGCAAGTTGGTGCAGCCTCTTTGGAGAAGAGTGTGGAGATTCCTCAAGAAATTAAAAATAGAGCTTCCCTATGACCCTGCCATTGCACTACTGGGTATTTACCCCAAAGATACAGATGTCGTGAAAAGA
>NC_081575.1:69263310-69277042 GCF_022355385.1 Mustela nigripes | reverse complement strand
AGTCCTACCTTTCAGAAAGTGGTTGTTTTTCTGTTTCCAGAATTGCTGTTCTTCTCTTGGATCTGCCGATGGATTTGCAGGTGTTTGCCATCTTTAGATTAGTTATCTAGCTGATCTCCTGCTAGCTGAAGTAGTCTCAGACTGCTACTTCTCCGCCATCTTGACTCCTCCCCAAACTGTTTCTCTACATCTTAACTGATATGTTGTCTCTTATCTTTTTGATGATAGCCATCCTAACAGGTGAAAGGTAACAGCTCATTGTGGTTTTGATTTGCATTTCCATGATTATGAGTGATATTGAGCATCTTCCTATATGCCTGTTGGCCAATTTTATGTCTTCCTTGGAAAACTGTCTATTCGGGTCCTTTGCCCATTTTTAAATCAGGTTATTATTATTTATGCTATTTTTGTTACTATTTGCTATTGAGTTGTTTGAATTCCTTACATATTTTGGATACTAACCCCTAAACCGATGTATATTTCCCCCATTTCATAGGTTGTCTCTTTACTCTGTAGTTTATTTCCTTTACAGTGCAGAAGCTTTTTAGTTTGATACAGTTCTGCTTCTCTCTTTTTTTTTTCTTTTGCCACCTATCCTTTTGGGATAATATCCAAAAAATTATTTTCCTGACCAACGTCAAGAAGCTTTTTCCTGGCAGCCTGAGT
This sequence comes from Mustela nigripes, assembly GCF_022355385.1. Lineage (NCBI taxonomy): Eukaryota > Metazoa > Chordata > Mammalia > Carnivora > Mustelidae > Mustela > Mustela nigripes. The sequence goes on along the minus strand of NC_081575.1, from coordinate 69,276,376 downwards.
CCCGACCTCTTGACTTCCTCCCTGAACAGAGGAGCTTCACCACTCAGGGCTCCATGCATTCACCCAGCCGTCAGGTCTGCCCTGTCAGAAGTGTGGCCAATACTTATGCAGGAGCTAGGGACTCAGACTCCTGGATCTCTGTGTCCTGTTCCACCAGCTTCTAGAGTGACTGGAGGTCTGGGTGCCTGACCACAAGAATGACAGGGCATCTGGTGGGCATAGGGGATATTCAGAGTGAGAGGGAAACCATCAAAGACCTGAATGATGACCTGTCTTCCTGCCTAAAGAGGGTGATGAGCCTGGAGGCTGATAATCAGAGACTGGAGATCAACATCTGAAAACACCTGGAAAAGAAGGGACCACAGGTCAAAGACTGGGGGCATTACTTCAGGATCACAAAGAACTTGAGTGCTCAGATCTTTTTAAATTCTGTAGACTATGTCTGCATTGTTCTGAAGATTGACAGTGTCTGTCTTGGTACTGATAACTTCAGAGTCAAGTATGAAACAGCTGGCCATGTATCAGTCTGTGGACAGTGATATCCTTGGGCACTGCAGGGTCACTGAAGACATCAGTGTCACTCAGTTGCAGCTGGAGATGGAAACTTACTCTCAAGGAGGAGCTATTCTTCATGAAAAAGAATGATGAGGAAGAAGTAAAGGGTCCACAGGCCCAGATTGACCATGGAGTTGGATGCCCCCAATTTCAAAACCTCAACAAGATCATGGTGAACATCCAACCCCAGTATGATGAGCTGGCAGAAGAACTAAAAGGAGCTGGACAAATACCAAGCTGGCCCCAGCAGATTGAGGAAAGCAGCATAGTGATCACCTTACAGACTGATGAGATAGGAGCAGCTGAGTCCTTGGAGATCAACCTGGACTCCATGAGAAATATGAAGTCCAACTTGGAGAACAACCTGAGGGAATTGGAGACCTGCTATGTCATGCAGATGTAGCAGCTCAATGGAGTCCTTCACCTAGAGTCAGAGCTGTCTCAGAACCAGTCCGAGGGGCAGCACCAGACCCAGGAGTACAAAGCCCTGCTGGACATCAAGGCCAAGTTAGAGGCTGAAATCACCACCTACTATCACCTGCTGGAAGACAGAGAGAGGGCTTCAATCTTGGTGACACCCTAGACAGCATAAACTCCATGCAAACCATTTAAAAGACCATCACCTATAGGACTGTGGATGGCAAAGGGGTGTCTGAGACCAATGACATCAGTTTTGAGGCTTTGAAGCAGCAGAAGCACTCTTCGGGGAGCAGGACGCCAATAAAAAAGTTCAGAAATCAAAACAGTTCTCCCCTATGTTTTCTTCCAGTAGTTTTACAATTTCAGGTCTGTGTTTAACTATATCCATTTTGAGTTGATTTTTATATACGCTGTGAGGTAAGTGTCCAGTTTCTTTCTTTTTTTTTTTTTTTTTTTTTTTTTTTGCATATGGTTGTCTATTTTTCCCAGCAGCATTTATTGAAAAGACCGTCCTCTCCCCATGGTGTGCTCTTGGCATCCTTGTTGAAGATGGATAGCTTATAAATGCATAGATTTCATTTCTGGGCTCTCTATTCTGTTCCATTGGTCTATATGACTGTTTTTACATCAGTACCATACTGTTTTGATTACCCTATCTTTGCAATATATTTAGAAATCAGGAAATGTAATGCCTTCATCTTTGTTCTTTTTGCTTAAGTTTGCTTGAGGTATCTATGGTCTTTTTGTGGTTCCATATGAATGTTAGGGCCTTTTTTTCTATTTCCATGGAGGAAAAATGTCATTGGAATTTTGATAGAGTACGAAATCTGTAGATGACGTCGGGTAATATGAACATTTTAACAATATCAATTTTTCTAATCTGAGAACACAGGATATCTTTCTAATTTTTGTGTATCTTTTTCAATTTCTCTCATCAGCATTTTATAGTTATCAGTGTACTGATATACTATATGTAGGTTTATATCGTCAACAGACAGAGACAATTTTACTTTTTCCTTTCCATTCTGGATGACTTTTATTTCTTTTTCTTGCCTAATTGCTCTGGCTAAAGGATTTCAATTACTATGTTGAAAGAAGTGGCAAGAATTAGTATCTTTGTCTTTTTCCTGATCTGAGAGGAAAAGTTTTCAGTGTTTCACTGTTAAGTGTGATGTTAGCCATGGACTGGTCATATATAGCCTTCTTATGCTGAAATACATTCCTTCTGTATCTAATTTGTGGGGAGTTTTTAATCATGAAAGAATGTTGAATTTTGTCAAATGCTTTTCTAAGTCTATTAAGATGATCGTATGATTTTTAGCCTTCTATTAATGTAGTATATCATATTTGAGAATATAAATTATTACAATCATTTTGGATATTAGCACAACTATCCAGTCAAATTAAACATTTGGATACCTTTATAATCTAGCACTTCCAGTTTGGGGAATCTATCATACAGAAATAAGAATACTGGTACATAGGCCATATATACAAGGATATTTATTATAGGACTATTTTAGTGGCAAAAAGAGGTACAACCTTAGTATCGATAAACAAGGAAATGGTTGAATAAATGATGACATAGCCATACTATTTAATCCTAGCAGCTATTAAAATGAATATTTTGCAGTTTTATGTATGGACTTAAAGAATAACCATGTTCCTTTGCTAGGTCATAAAAATTAAGTTGCAGAGTAATGTGTAAAATAAAAAAAAATCCCATATCTATAAAAAAAGAGAAAGATTTTGGGGTACCTGGGTGGTTCAGTTTATTACGCAACTAATTGAAATCAACTAATTGATTTCGACTCAAGTCATGATCTCAGGATTGTGAAGTCAGTCCCCACATTATGCTCTTCACGCCAGGCAGACAGAGACTGGTCAGAATTCTCTCTCTCCCTCCCCCTCCACCTCTCTTACTGCTCACTTTCCCTCTCTCTCTCTCAAATAAATAAATAAATAAAATCTTTTAAAAAGAGAAAGATTTTAACCCCCTAAAAATGTTACTAGATACAGGTATATGGATATAAACACAGAAACAGATGTGGAAAGCAGAAGCACCAAATTCTGAATTATTGATTATATCAAGTGGAAAGAGGTTGGATGGGAAAGGGATAACTCTTAAGTGGTTCTTTGTGTAGCTCTGTACTGTTTGACTTGTTACTAAGTATGTTACTATAATTGAAAATATAATGAAAAAGTGGAGAAAATGGAGAGAAAAATGGACTAGAAGGAGTATAAGGAAGACAAAGAAGGCAGCTGGGAGGCCAATGCAATGATATACATAAGAAATGATGGTGACATAATTAGAGTAGCGTCAATGAAATAGAAATAGATTTACTTAGTGGGTAGAAAAAAATTAGGACTTGGTGATTTGACTGAAGGGAGAAAAGGGGGCAGTCAAGAAAGCCACCCAGGTTTCTGGCAAAGTGCTATATTATTCACAGAGATAATGATCAGAAAAGAAATATGTGTGGTTTTAAATAAGTTTTGACTTTCAGGTACCTGTGGGAAATTCAAAGAGAAGAAATTTGTAAGCAATTGGGGATATGCACCTGAAGCTTAGGAAAAATATCTGGGCTGGAAATATAGAAATGGAGATCATTAGCTAAGTTAGGGCTCTCTCAGTTGCCAGGTAGCTGGCCTAAACTGGATTAAGATTTTTTTTTTTTTTTAAGAAGAGGTCATGGGGTTTATTGGCTCATTTACCTGTAAAGCCCTTGATGAAGCTGGCTTACGATATGGCTGAACCTTGGAGATCAAATGATGTCGTCAGGTATCTCTCAACTCTGCTTTCCTTTGTAGTAGCCTCATTCTTCAGGCAGGTTCTCCCTATAAAGTGGCAAAAATAGCTACTAGCTTACAATTATCCAACTTAGCAAAACCAATGGAAAGAGTGTGTTTCACCCATCTACTTGAAGTCAGTAAGAAGGATGTTGTTGACAACATTGGTGAGAGCAGTTTTAGTAGAGTAATAGGGACAGAAAGATTGAGAGTCAAGTTAGATGAGTAAGTAGAAAATAGCAAATACAAATGAAAGGGAGGGAGATAACAGAGTAATAGCTTGAGATTTACTAACCATCTACTATGTGCAAGTCACTGTGCTACATAACATACAGGCATACAAAAATGAGGAGGATAAAGTTCCTTAGTTCTGGAAGCCCATGGTCTTCATAAAAGAGAGAATCTTATAATTCCCAGAGGTGATAAGTACTTATATGGAGGTATAAGATCACGTGGACGTATAGAGGAGGGAGCTGCAGAATGGCCAATCAAATACATTAAATACATCTCCAAGGAGATGTCCATAATGGCTGGCACATACCAGACATGCATACTTGAGTGGACAAGGTGGCATTTGAATTGGATTTTGGAGGATGAATAGGACTTTGATGAAAAAAGTAGAAAATGCATTTCTGACAAAGGTACAGCAGGTGCAAATCCCCTGCCTGTTGGTTCTCCTTATACCTTAAAAACAAAACAAAACAAAAACAAACAAACAAACAAACAAAAAACTCGTACATAACATAGGAACTTGGAAGAAGTACTGCGGGAAGCCACAACCATTGGGCAGAGAAAATGTGACAAGAGCCCAGAAAGAGAAGGTTTCAAATGCCCACTTGGGCATTTGATAAATGGCATTTTAATCCCAAATTATCTTGGCATCTTCCCCACCTCACTGTATCTTTTTTCTACCCTCCATACACTTGAGAAAGAAATATTAGCAAGGCCAACACAACTCTTCCTTTTTACAAAATACAATATATATAAGCCATGTGTAACTTTGGTAGCAGTTTTAATTTCCTTGATATTCTACCTATGCATCTCTGGTGCAAGGTAGCAAAATACATTTAAAACCTCAACATAATTAGAATCAATTACTGATATTACTATTTTGTTTAGGACTCTAAGCTGACTTAGAAGACATAGATCCTATGCCATTAACATGTTCAGAGATGTAGAGAGAGCCATTTTTGAAATAACATATCGGGGATGCTTTGCTGAAGACAAGTCTTGGCTGCATTTTAGTACTGCTACTAGTATACAGCCCCTTTAATAAATCTAGTACTGTGGTCAGTTCTTGAGAGTCTAGCCTAACTTAGGCTCTATGTACTCAAGCCAGGGTTCTAGCCAATGTATGCTATATGTCAAATAGTGTACTAGATAGAAGGTGGCTTTGTGCAGATCTCTTCTCCCTATAGCAAAACAACTCATGGGCCTGGCCTGCTGCCAGAAAGTTAGTAGTGTCATCTTTATAGATGAAATTCAGTGCATCATTTTCTTACATTGTGCCGTAAGAGAGGGAAGAAGATTGATTTGGTAATTCACTATGTTTTGATCCTAATCTGTTTAGAAATATGATTTCTTAAAAAGGAAATGGAGAAAGAATGTGTTTTTCTCATGATAGCTTCACAGTATCTCCTGAGAGGATGTTCAGTTATTGTAAATACAGCAATTTGATTCTCTCCTCAAATCTCAGATATATTTCATCTCTTTAAAAAAAATAAACTATAGGGAGAGAGTGATGGGGTTATGGACATTGGGAAGGGTATGTGCTATGGTGGGTGCTGTGAAGTGTGTAAACCTGGCAATTCAAAGATCTGTACCCCTGGGGCTAATAATACATTATATGTTTATTAAAAAAATAAAAATAATTTTTAAAATCTACATTGAAATGGTCAAATTCTAAAGTATGATTTGCATTCTTTCAAAAATGAAATTTTATATTTCAGGTCACACATATAAATCTCTGTTTTGTCCAAAAGAAAAAAAACAAACTTCTTACATGAGTCACAGTCTTTGGTTTGTATCATGCATTTATCTTTTCAAGTCATCCCCAAAGCTCTTTATAAACAGAGGTTTACACTGTAATCTATTTAAAGGAGAAGGGTATATTTGTGGTACAAATATTTTAACTCAGAGGTGGTTTTCAAGTTTCAGTTCAACATTTTGAATCTAATCTGTTCTTCCTAGCCCCTAGCATAGTATGCAAAAATGTAGAAGCTATCAGAAATAGGGCCCAAATTTAGTTCAGTAAGCTCCCAGTGCATGGATAAAATATATTACAGAAAAGAAAAACTCAGTTGACATTAACAAACAATCTTTCTGACCCTTAATTTCTTTCTTAGACAGCCTGAGGTAAAGAAAAAACTAGAATTTAAAGCCACATAGACCTGATTTCAAATTTTAAATCACAGAGACGTGGGGCACCTGGGTGGCTCAGTTGGTTAAGCATTCCACTCTTGATTTTGGCTCAGATCATGATTTCAGGGTCTTGAGATCAAGCCCCAGGACAGGCCCCATGCTCAGCAGGGAGTCTGCTTCTCTCCCTCTCTTTCCCTCTACGCTTAGACCCACTCCCACTCTCTCTCTCTAAAATAAATAAATAAGTGGTACCTGGGTCACTCAGTCTGTTAAGCATCTGCCTTCAGCTCAGGTCATTATCCCAGACTCCTCGGATAGAGCCCCACATTGGACTCCCTGATCAGCGGTGGTTCTGCTTCTCCCTCACCCTCTGGCCCTCCTCCCTGCTTCTGTTCTCTCTCCCTCTCTCAAATAGCATGGAGGACATGGGGAGTTAGAAAGGAGAAGGGAGCTGGGGGAAATTGGAAGGGGAGGTGAACCATGAGAGACTATGGACTCTGAAAAACAATCTGAGGGTTTTGAAGGGGTGGGGGTGGGAAGTCGAGGTACCAGGTGGTGGGTATTACAGAGGGCACAGATTGCATGGAGCACTGGGTGTGGTGCAAAAACAATGAATACTGTTATGCTGAAAATAAAAAATAAATTTAAAAAATTAAATTAATTAAGAAATATTTTTTCAAAAAAATCAATGTGACCTAATTTTAAATCCTAGCTCTACTATTTTTAGCTTTGTGGCCTTGGCCAAGCCATATAATCTCTGTCGGCATACATTTTCTCATTATATAAAGACAATAATGGTACTTTCTTTGATAAGCTATTAGAAGGATTAGAGGTAGTATAAAATTCCTAATTCAATGCTGACACATAACAGAATCTCAATTCTTGGTAATTATTAATATCAACTGTAAAATGAGAATATTACTAATCTATCTACTTCTCAGGTTATAGATAAAATAAATGAGAATGCTTTTTTTAAAACACCACAGTGTCTTAGCCACTTTTATAGTTGAGAAAAGAAGCTACTCTGCTTATTTCACATGATTGTGACACTCAAAAGAGATAGTATATACTAAAGTACTTAGAAAACATAAAGTGCTATTAAAGATCAAGGTGAAGTCTTTGGTTTAAATAAGCCTTGTCTTAAAAGTTCTCTTTTTCTTCTCCCACCAAGGAATTAAGAATTCAATAATAAAAATTGAATATCTCAAACTGATATTGATAGTTTGTTACATCTGATTTTGTCCATTTGCAGAAATATATATATAATGTGAGCATTGTAAATAAAATATATTCTCAGTATACCTGATTATTCAAAGGTCTTTTTTTTAGCAACTTTAAACATCCAGAACACAGCCTGGATACCCAAAAGGAGGTGGGATGAAAGCCATATGATCTGGAAACAAAATCTCAAACCAGTGAGGCCTCTCACTCTACACCTGTAAGATATGAATAGTACCAACTTTACTAAGCATCTTGATTTAGTGTTGTATATAAAAGGTTGCTTACTGATAATGAGCTTAGTTGTCTTGACAACCAATTAAAATGAGAGAAGGAATCCACTAGATGTGAGAAAACTGATACTCTAAGAAGGTGCACTTAGCAGTATAAAGAACAGAAAAATTCTAAAGACAGAACTAGAAAAATGAAGTCACGTGGACCATTTATGTAGGGGTTTAAACTTCACCTTGTGCCTTAGTAGACACTAGCACCTCATTGTATGGTCCAGTAGGGGATTTTCATAGTGATGCTTAGTCCTCAACAGACAACTATATCTGACAAAACAGGACAAAGAAATCTCAAATCATTTTAGAAAGGTTTCTGTCAGATTTCAAAGTTTCCTCATTTGGAGTCAGTTTTAGTTATCCAAAAAACTCGTTTCTGCACCCCTGCTTCTATGGTGGCAAGTAAGTGAGGTGTTAACTATGCATACAACTGCTAGGTGAAAACTATATAACATTGTAATTATATAGAAACCTGATTTTTTAAAAATCTGATATATAGTATTTAACCAACTCTACTAGAAGCCATCTTAAAGTTTATATAATAAATTCTAAAATATTTGATATGGATTTTTTTAAAATGTGAATAACCAAACATGCTAAACCTAAATAATGACCCATGACATAATTTAATAATTCCTGATGCAAGAGGTATATCAGAATCTTATAAGACTTCAAAAATATCATTTATTAATATCAATTATTGGTCAAACCTGTACATGTAAGTGATGAAGATTGAGTTGAATCTAATCTGGATTTAAGTCCTGAGCTCCCCCACTTACTGGTTCTCTTAACTTGAGGGAAGTCAGCCTCCATGTCATTTTATGGGATTGTGTTAAGGGTCAAAAAATGGTGTAGATACAAATGCTATGTAAACTATACAGTGATGCACAAATGTGAAGTGTTACTTCTCATAAAAGTTGAATACAGAAAAAATATGGTTTTTTTTAAAGATTTTTATTTATTTGACAGATCACAAGTAGGCAGAGAGGCAGGCAGAGAGAGAGAGGAGGAGGAGGAGGCAGGCTCCCTGCTGAGCAGAGAGACTGATGTGAGGCTAGATCCCAGGACCCTGGGGTCATGACCTGAGCCAAAGGCAGAGGCTTTAACCACTGAGCCACCCAGGTGCCCCAAAAAATATGTTTTATAAGAGGTAATTGGTTTGGGGATCTCCAAGCAGTAAGGGATAATAAGAAAACCAACATTTTATTCTTTTTTTTATTATGTTATGTTAGTCACCATACAGTACACATCATTAGTTTTTGATGTAGTGTTCCAGGGTTAATTATTTACATGTAACACCCAGTGTTCCAAGCAATAACCTTTACTTATTCTTAATGTGTCATGTAACATTGCCATGGGATGGCAACCACAGCAGAAAAATAAGTGGTCTTATTTTTTCACCAAACCTTGCTGGGTATAGCCTCTTGCTTTTACTAAATTAGTCACCCCTTGCCCATCTTGTCTTATCCATCTGTTTAGAATCCAGCTCTAAATTTTCATAGCCTTTAAGAGGCTTTAATGGATGGCTTTCCAGACAGCTCATCTTCTTAGTTTACATTCTTCCATGTGCATGTTTAAGACATTGACATTTTCTATATCTCTTTCATGTACTTTTCTCATCTTCTCAGCTAGATAATAAGCCACAAGAAATCAGGGATCCCTTCTACCTCAGTGTGGCAAATAGCACAGGATAAACAGTCAAGGAGTTCATGAATGTTTACATATTGAAAGAAAACATGCCATAGGTCCATGCTGAAGCACACCCTCTTATAATAGAGAAAGCTACACAGTTGACCCTTGAACAACATGGGTTTGAACTTCACAGGTCCACTTTTGTGCAGATTTTCTTTGATAAACACAATATAGCACTGTAAATGTATTTTCTCTTCTTTATGATTTTCTTAATAACATTTTGTTTTCTCTAGCCTACTGTATTATAAGAATACAGTATATAATACATATAGCATATGAAATACATGTTAACCTACTGTTTATGTTATCAGTAAGGCTTCTGGCCAAAAGTACACTGTTAGTAGTTAAGTTTTGGGGAATTCAAAAGTTTTACACAGATTTTCAACTGTGCAGGAGGTCAGCACCTCAAAACCCCACGTTGTTCAATGATTAATTGTATTTGAAAGATCTTAAGAGACAGGTAGTAGACAGTGGAGATGTCTATGCAGCCACAGACATTATATATAAACATATATAATGGCAAATATTTGGTAGGTCTTTGACATATTGACATATTGACATAGGAATTGTTACAAATTATTTCTTCATGAAGGGGCAACCTACAGGCCCTTTCTAGTACTATATCTGTTCCACAGTAATGGTGTTGTCCACAAATGGCTTCTTCAAAGCAAGAATTTATTTACTTATTATGTAAAATACATATAATGTATTATTTACAATTATTACAATATATAACATTATTTACAATACATATAATGTTCCATTCTCACATTTAAACACAAATGAAGAAATAAAAATTACATTGTCATTTATCATCACATATTAGTTCACCCTTCATCCCCCAGATTTCATTACTTCTCTGACTGTTGCTATATAATATGGAATATCTTGACCTGTGGTTGCCATAATTCAGAGCTTGGATAGCATTCACATGTGGGACTTGTTTCCTGGGATCCTTGTAGTTCTATAACTAGACCCGTTTCTTTTTTGCTCAAGAAAATCTATCAGAATGTAAATGAGAGGAACATTATTACAGAAACATCATGAAATCTATTTCAATACCTTCAGTACTTTGATAGCAACAATACCTATAGCTCACTTCAGTACTTTAGTTGTAAATTACTGGGGTGGTATTGTTTTCACATTCAGGATCCTGGGTTCAAGTTGCAGGTCTGCTACTTACTTGTTAGGAAACTTTGAACATGCTAATTAATCTCTCAGCCTTACTTCCCATAAAATAGCATTAATGGTACACCTCTTTTGCTGGGTTACTGTGGGGATTAAATATATGATTTGAAAAGCACTTTTTTAAAAAATTTAAAGCCCTAGGCAAATCTGAGTTCTATATGTTCATATGTACCTGTGTAATTTTCCTTTTCTTCATTGTCAGGCCTTTGACTTAGGTCCTGAAATACCTAGTAATTTGTCTCATTCTTAACTTTATATAAATTCCTTAGCCCCTCTTCCTTCAAAATCATTCCCTTGTAGTCAATCCAGCTAATAGTTCCAGATATATGTTTTTCCATTACAGCCAGCTATGTAAGCCCTAACTCCTAGAGGTTATTCTTACGGTGCTCATAGTGATGAACTTAAACGCAATCTAAGATGGAAGAAAGCTCCTTATCTTAGAATTCTCCATCTCTTTGCCACTCCCAGAGAATGCTGTCAAATACACCAAAAGTCAAGCTCTTTTCTTGCCTTGTCAGTACATCCAGCATATACCTGCATATGGCCCAGTGCAGAAAGACAACTTGAGGGATGCATAGGAAGGGAACTGACCTCCAAGAACAGAACAAGTATGGAGGGTATAGGGAAAACAGGACCCAAGTTTTCAAGATGTGGTCAAAGATGGTCAAAATTTGTATGGGAACCTTTAGCTGGAAGACCTGGCTATTCCTGCTGCTACTGTTCCAAGCTATAACTCCATATGCTACAGCCCAGTGGATCAAAACAGGATTGGAAAACTAGGACCACCTGCCACTCACAATGTATCTTGGGACTCCACAAGCAGTCCCATTCCCACCAATTGCTCTTCCTACTGGTTCTGACCTATATTGGAGCTCCCTACGGCTGATCCCCATTGCCTTTCCCTTCATCCATTATATAGTTTTTTTCAGTTGGGTGAGAATTGTAAATTCTTAGATCTCTACCCAGAAGAAACTCTTACATGTACACAATAGTAGTCTTAGACAAGAATATACAGTAGCAAAATCTAACAACCCAAATGCCCATCAATGAAATAGTGTATGGATAAACTGTGACATATTCATGCAATGAAATATTAAATGGGCAAATCAATGACTGCAGCAACACTTACTGGTATGGGTGAATCTTACAAATACAATTTTAAGCTTATAAAAAGTAAGTCCCCTATGTTGAAGTTGTCACAAACACAAAAAGCCATGTATGTTCTGAGTATACATCTAGAGGAAATAAAATGTCTATCTCAAAGAGATATTTGGTATTATGAATATTTCATATTCACTGCAGCATTCTTTATAATAAACAAAACATGGAAACAACATAAGTGTTCATCAATGGATGAATGGATAAAGAAAGTGTGGGGTGTGTGTGAGCATGTGCGTGTACACACACACACACACAATGGAATATTGTTTGGCCATAAAATAGAAAAAAATCCTACCATTTGTGACAACATAAATGGACCTTGAGGGCATTATGCTAAATTAAATAAGTCAGAAAAAGAAGTTGTATGATCTCACTCATATGTGGCATCTAAATAAAACAAACCCATAGAAGCAGAGAACATACTGGTTGCCAGAGGCAGAGGGTGGGAGATTGGGGAAATGGATGAAGATTGTCAAGAGGTACAAACATCCCGTTATAAGATTAATAAGTCCTGGGGATACAACGTACAGCTTGGCAACTATAGTTAACAATACTGCATTGTATATTTGAAAGTACTTAAAACAGTAGATCTTAAAAATTCTCATCAGAAAATAACATGGAGGACATGGGGAGATGGAGAGGAGAAGGGAGTTGGGGGAAATTGGAGGGGGAGACGAACCATGAGAGACTATGGACACTGAAAAACAATCTGAGGGATTTGAAGGGGCAGGGGGTGGGAGGTTGTGTGAGCCTGGTGGTGGGTATTGTGGAGGACACATGTTGCATGGAGCACTGGGTGTGGTGCATAAACAATGAACTCTGGTACACTGAAAATTTTTTTTAAAAATTTTTTAAAGTTTTCATCATAAGAAAAAATATTTGTAACTATGTGTAGTGATGGATGTTAACTAAAATTATTATTATAATCATTTCACAGTATATACCTATATCAAATTGCTGTCTTGTACACCATAAACTAATGTTATATGTCAATTATATCTTAATAAAGCCAGAAAAATAAAATAAAAACAATATGTATTAAATGCATTTAAGAAACAAATCACTGTGGACCTATCATAATAAAAAAGCTATTTGAATGCTAAAAAAATTCGCAAAATATTAATACAGTATAATAACCTTTATATAGTTACATACAACTAAGATTTTTTTCAAAGCTTTTTAGGTATACATATAAATGTGATACAATTATATGAAAAGGAAGTGGAGGGAATGATGAACACAGGATTCAGGATAGTTTACCTTTGGTGGGGGAGAAATAGGGAGATGAGAATAAGAAGTAACTGCATGTGTGTTCTTCAATTTCTTTCATGAGTGTTCTGTAGTTCCTCGAATACAGATCCTTTACCTCTTTGGTTAGGTTTATTCCCAGGTATCTTACA
>NC_081575.1:69237673-69253310 GCF_022355385.1 Mustela nigripes | reverse complement strand
ACTGAATTCCTGTATAAGTTCTAGCAGATTTGGAGTGGAGTCTTTTGGGTTTTCCACATATAGTATCATATCATCTGCAAGGAGTGAGAATTGGACTTCTTCTTTGCTGATTTGGATGCCTTTAATTTCTTTTTGTTGTCTGACTGCTGAGGCTAGGACTTCTAGTACTATGTTGAGTACCAGTGGTGATAATGGACATCCCTGCCCCTGCTGTGTTCCTGACCTTAGCTGAAAAGCTCTGTTTTTCTTCATTAAGAATGATATTTGCGGTGAGTTTTTCATAGATGGCTTTGATGATATTGAGGTATGTACACACTATCCCTACACTTTGCAGAGTTTTGATCAGGAAAGGATGCTGTACTTAGTCAAATGCTTTCTCAGCATCTATTCAGAGTATCATATGCTTCTTGTCCTTTCTTTCATTAATGTATTGTATCACATTGAGTGATTTGCGAATGTTGAACCAGCCTGGCAGCCCTGGAATAAATCCCACTTGGTCGTGGTGGATAACCCTTTTAATGTACCGTTGGATCCTATTGGCTAGTATTTTGGTGAGAATTTTCACATCTGTGTACATCAAGGATATTGGTCTGTAATTCTCTTTTTTGGTGGGATCCTTGTCTGGTTTTGGGATCATGGTAATGCTGGCCTCATAAAATGAGTTTGGAAGTTTTCCTTCCATTTCTATTTTTTGAAAGAGTTTCAGGAGAATAGGAATTAATTCTTCTTTAAATGTTTGGTAGAATTTTTCTGGGAAGCCGTCTGGCCCTGGGCTCTAGTTTGCTGAGAGATTTTTTTTTTTCTTTTCAGTGTAACAAAATTCATTGTTTTTGCACCACATCCAGTGCTCCATGCAATACATGCCCTCCTTAATACCCACCACCTGGCTCCACCAACCTCCCACCCCCCCCCCCCTTCAAGACCCTCAGATTGTTTTTCAGAGTCCATAGTCTCTCATGGTTCACCTCCCCTTCCAATTACCCCAGCTCCCTTCTCCTCTCCATCTCCCTATGTCCTCCATGTTATTTGTTATGCTCTACAAATAACTGAAACCATATGATAATTGACTCTCTCTGCTTGACTTCTTTCACTCAGCATAATCTCTTCCAGTCCCATCCATGTTGCTACAAAAGTTGGGTATTTATCCTTTCTGATGGAGGCATAATACTCCATAGTGTATATGGACCACATCTTCCTTATCCATTCGTCCTTTGAAGGGCATCTTGGTTCTTTCCACAGTTTGGCGACCCCTTCAATCTCCTTACTGGTTACGGGTCTGTTCAGGTTTTCTATTTCTTCCTGGTTCGGTTGTGGTAGTTTATATGTCTCTAGGAATGCATCCATTTCTTCCAGATTGTCAAATTTGCTAGCGTATAGTTGCTCATAATATGTTCTTAGAATTGTTTGTATTTCTTTGGTGTTGGTTGTGATCTCTTCTCTTTCATTCATGATTTTATTTATTTGGGGCCTTTCTCTTTTCTTTTTGATAAGTCTGGCCAGGGGTTTATCAATCTTATTAATTCTTTCAAAGAACCAGCTCCTAGTTTCATTGATTTTTTTCTATTGTTTTTATTTTTATGTTTGTTTCTATATCATTGATTTCTGCTGTGATCTTTATAATTTCTCTTCTCCTGCTGGGTTTAGGCTTTCTTTGTTGTTCTTTCTCCAGCTCAAGTGTAGGGTTAGATTCTGTACTTGAGACCTTTCTTGTTTCTTGAGAAAGGCTTGTACTGCTATCTATTTTCCTCTTGGGACTGCCTTTGCTGTGTCCCACAAATTTTGAACCACTGTGTTTTCATTATCATTTGTTTCTATGAATTTTTTCAACTCTTGTTTAATTTCATGGTTGACCCATTCATTCTTTAGAACAATGGTCCTTAGTCTCTATGCATTTTGATCCTTTCCAAATTTCCTCTTGTGATTTAGTTCTAGCTTCAGAGCATTGTGGTCTGAAAATGTGCAGGGAATGATCCCAATATTTTGATACCAGTTGAGACCTGATTTATGACCCAGGATGTGATCTATCTTGGAGAATGTTCCATATGTGCTAGAGAAGAATGTGTATTCTGTTGCTTTGGGACGGAATGTTCTGTATATATCTGTGATGTCCATCTGGTCCAGTGTGTCATTTAAGGCCTCTATTTCCTTGTTGATCTTTTGCTTCAATGATCCGTCCATTTCAGTGAGGAGAGCGTTAATGTCCCCTACTGTTATTGTATTATTGTCAACGTGTTTCTTTGGTTTTGTTATTAATTGGTTTATATAGTTGGCTGCTCCCATGTTAGGGGCATAGATATTTAAAATTGTGAGATCATGTTGGACATACCCTTTGAGTATGATATAGTGTCCTTCCTCATCTTTTATTATAGTCTTTGGCTTAAAATCTAATTGATCTGATATAAGCTTTGCCACCCCAGCTTTCTTTTGATGTCCATTAGCATAGTAAATGCTTTCCCATCCCCTCACTTTAAATCTGGAGGTGTCTTTGGGTCTAAAATGAGTTTCTTATAGACAGCATATTGATCACAATTTAAGGTAACCCTCAGTTGAGAGCTCACTCCTCAGCTCTGTCTCTATAGCCAGCTTCCCTGCTCTAATACCTGTGAGCTCTGTGACACTCAAACACCCCCAATCCTTCTGTAACCCCACGGGACCTGAGACCACGCTGTCCCTGCATGGGCGTCACCCCAGTTTAGCCTCTGGAGTGATGTCCCTTGGTAGAGCAGACTTTTAAATGTCCTGATTTTGTGCTCCGTTGCTCCACCACTCGCCAGGAGCTGGCCCCTCCCCCCCACGGTCTATCTTCCTGTCGCTTTGGATTCACTTCTCTGCCAGTCCTACCTTTCAGAAAGTGGTCAATTTTCTGTTTCTAGAATTGCTGGTCTTCTTCTCTTTGATCTGCTGTTGGATTTGTAGGTATTCAAAACGGTTTGGTAAGCTATATAGCTGATCTCCTGCTACCTGATTTCGTCTCAGCCTGCTACTTCTCCGCCATCTTGACTCCTCCCCCAAAAGGTTTTTTTAAAGATTTATTTTTTTATTTAAGAGAGAGAGAGAGAGCATGATCAGGGGAAGAAGCAGACTCCCCACTGAGCAGGGAGCCCAATGAAGGGTTCAATCTCAAGACCCTGAGATCATGACCTGAGCTGAAACCAAGAGTCAGATGCTTAACTGAGTGAGCCAACCAAGTTGGCTAGAAAAAATCAGAAAGCCAATGGGATATTGTAAAACCAGAATTAAGAATCACTGTTTCAGTGTATTGAATTCCAACAAAGGCTTCTGGTGAGAGTGTAACGATCTGAAGAAAACAAGATGCATACATTTCTCTTCTGTCATAGGTTCCTCTCTACTCTTAGGAAATAGTTTAATGAAGGTAGCTGAAGAGAAAAAAAGAATACAAAACTCAGATTTGAATTATATGCTAGATCTTGAAAATATTCTTTCCATATTGCCCAAGGCTCTATATAAAAATCATTAATAGAAGAATAGCTTCTCTTTCAAATCCCATGGAAATTACTGAAGCTATTTTCTTTGTTCACATTATTTATTGATAAGTTCAAAGATTCTGGATGCATTTCCTGGAAAAAGCAACACAATAATTTGACATTTTTTCCTTATTGTCCATTCAGAGAAGTGAATGCATGCAATGTTATATTCTTAAGAAATATGCCAATGAACTTTTGAATTGCATTCTATATGATCTCATTTTGGGCATTTGTTGAGACCTGCATGAGAAAAATAAATACAAACTGCACTCTTAGTGCTATTCTGATTAGGATCTCTTTCCTCTCCCTTTTACAGTGAAACAACAGACTTGAAATTGGCATTCCCACTAAAGCTTTTCTGAAACTCTTTTTAAGTCATTGTTCAAAGATATCCTATTTACCCTCAAGTCCACTATCATTTTTTCTCTAACAGAACTCTCTTTATTCTTCATTCCAATTTATTTGTCTCTTTATTGGTCATGTGTTTGTTTTTGTCTTACCTCCTTTTCCTGTTAGATTGACACTTGCTTAAAGTTAGAGACCATGTCTAGATCTAATGCACATATACAGAAAATACTTATGAACAATATTATTATGTAGAACCCATTTGCCCTGAACCTTGCCTGAGTTTGTTTTTGCTATACAGAAATGTGTCCTGTTTATGGAGCACTGTGTGATCTAATTGATTGAACATAATATTAGATTGAATAGAGCAATTGGCAGAAAATAGATTTAGAATTCAGATCCAGTCCATCTACTAACTGTGAGACTTAGATGGATGAAACTTCTGCTTAATATCTTGGGCATGGGAGGTACATGGCCTAACACTCATCCTGATCACTTTACAAGGCTAATAACAGCACAAATACATCAGAAAATATATCAGACATGGATAAAGAAGGTGTGGTATGTATGTATATATATAGATAGATGATAGATACACAATGGAATATTACTCAGCCATCAAAAAAATGAAATTTTGCCATTAGCAATTACATGGATAGAGCTAGTATGTATCATGCTAAGTGAAATAAGTCTGTCAGAGAAAGACAAATACTGTATGATCTCACTCATATGTGGAATTTAAGAAAGAAAACAGATGAACATATGAGGAAGGGGGAACGAATAAAAGAAGAGAGGGAAACAAACCAATAAGAGGCTCTTAACAATAGAGAACAAACTGAGGGTTGATGGAAGGAGGTGGGTGGGGCTGGACTAAATGGGAAATGGGTAAGAGGACACTTGTTTTTATAGCACCAGGCGTTGTATCTAAATGATGAATCACTGAATTCTACTCCAGAAACCAACATTGCACTATATGTTAACTAAGTAAAATTTATATTAAAAAATATATCAGAAAGTGCTTTGTAAATTAAATACCATATAAATATGAGGTTCTTCAGATGTCATTACATTTGCACTTCCAACATTCAGGAGAAAATTCTTTTACTGAAAGCTTCCTTTGTAAGTTTGCAGATGTAGCCACAAAGTACTTTGGCCTTTGTCAGTATAGTAAAAAAAACTAGCCTTTAGACAGATGTAATTTATTGGAGAAAATGATATTAGCTCATGTTTATTTTTTTTAATTAAAATAGAACACTTTATTAAATAGATCAACCTAATAATACAAATATTATTTTAATATTATACACACAGCAAAATTCCAAAGCACCTAATATATTACTCACTAATTATTGACTGTTATAATCCCCATTATTGCTTTAAAGCAGCTTTATTGAGATAGAATTCACATATCATACACTTTACCCATTAACATGTACAACTCAGTAATTTTTAGGATATTCACAGAGTTGTAACAAAATCAATTTTAGAACATATTCATTACCTCAAAAAAAAATGTTTAGCTATCATCCCCCAACTCCTCTATTCTCACTCCCAGCCCTAGGCAACCACTAATGCATTTTCTGTTTCAATACATTTGCCTATTCTGGACATTTCATGTTAATGGACTCATACAATGATTTTTTGTGTCTGACTTCTTTCCCTTAGCATAAGAGTTTCAAGGTTCATCCATTTTGTAGCATATATCAATATTCTGTTCCTTTTTTGTGGCAAAATATATGTGACATAAAATTTACCATTTAACAATTTTTAAGGATACAATTTGGTGGTATGAAATTCATTGACAATGTTTTGCAACTGTCACTACTCTCCATTTCTAAAACTTTTATCCTCCCAAAGAGAAACTCTCTATTCCTTAAACTATAACTCCCCTTTCTCCACTCCCACCAGCTACTGGTAGCCACTCTATTAATTTCTGTCTCTATAACTTTGCCTCTTCTAGATTCCTCATATAAATAGAATCGTACATTGGTCTTTTTGTGTCTGGCTTATTTTAATTAGCATTATGTTGTAACATTCATACATATTGAAGTATATATAAGTACTTCATTCTTTTTATGGATGAATAATATTGTAGGGATATACCATATATTATGCATTCATTAGTTTATGGATGTTTGAGTTGTTCCCACTTTGGGCTGTTATGAATAATACTGTGAACATCCACAGTATACATTTTAATGAAAATATGTTTTCATCTCTCTTAGGTATAGACCCAAGTGTGAAATTCAGGATCAAACAATTATTCTGTGTTCTCTCTTTTGAGAAATTTCCAGACTGTTTTCCAAAGCAGCTGCATAATGTTACAGTCCCACTAGTAGTATATGAGAGTTTCAATTTCTCCATATCCTCAACAACACTTATTATCTGTCTTTTTTATTATAGCCATCTAGTCAGTATGAAATAGTCTCTCATTGTGGTTTTGCTTTATGTTTCCCTGATGATTAGTAATGTTAAGCATCTTTTTATGGGCTCATAGGCTCTTTGTATACAGTCTTTGGAGAAACATCTACTCATATCTTTTGCCCATTTTTGAAGTGGGTTATTTTTCATTTTATTCTTGAGTTCTTTTTTTAATCATGTATTTATTTGATAGAGAGAGAGCATGAGAAGGAGAGACAAAGGAAGAGGGAGAGAAAATCTCAAGCATACTCCACACTGAGTGTGGAGCCCAATGCAGGGTGTAATCTCATGACGTAAGATCACCACCTGAGCTGAAACCAAGAGTCGACACTTAACCAACTGCATCATCCAGGTGCCCCATCTTTTTATTATTGAATTCTCTATATATTCTGGATTGAATTCTTGTAAGATACATGATTTGTAAATATTCCCTCCCATTCTGTAGGTAGTCTATTTACTTTCTCGTTGTTATCATTTACAGCACATAAGTTTTTAATTTTGATGAAATTCACTGTATCTGTTTTTTCTTTTGTCACTTGTGTTCATCATTTTTGGGGGGGACCTCTTCTCCATTTTTTACCACTTATTTACACTGGTGTGCACTCCTTGATATTGATAATGTATTCTGTGTTTTATTTTTTAAATTTATTTATTTATTTTCAGCATAACAGTATTCATTTTTTTTTGCACCACACCCAGTGCTCCATGCAATCCATGCCCTCTATAATACCCATCACCTGGTACCCCAACCTCCCCCCCCCCCCACCACTTCAAACCTCTCAGATTGTTTTTCAGAGTCCATAGTCTCTCATGATTCACCTCCCCTTCCAATTTACCCCAACTCCCTTCTCCTCTCTAACACCCCTTGTCCTCCATGATATTAATGCAGGGCTCCATCCTGGGACTCCAGGATCATGACCTGAGCCGAAGGCAGTAACTTAATTGAGCCACCCAGTTGTCCTAGTTTTGTCTTTCTTTTGAATGATTACCTTACTGAAAAATTTCCAGGAGTGAAATTGTTATGCAAAAGGGCATGAATTTTTTATGACTTTTGATATGTATTATCAAATTGCCCTTCAAAAGAATTGTCCTAGCTTATCCTACTGCTGGGACACATGTAGATCTCTTTCTTTTTTTTTTTTTTTTTTTGACAGAGGAGAGAGATCACAGTAGGAGAGAGGAAGGGAAGAGATCACAGAGAGAGAGGAAGGGAAGCAGGCCCCCTGCCGAGCAGAGAGCCCGATGTGGGACTCGATCCCAGGACCCTGAGATCATGACCTGAGCTGAAGGCAGCAGCTTAACCCACTGAGCCACCCAGGCGCCCCCATGTAGATCTCTTTCTATCCTCTCTCCCTTCTCCTCTCTAACTCCCTATGTCCTCCATGCTATTTGTTATGCTCCACAAATAAATGAAACCATATGATAATTGACTCTCTCTGCTTGAGTTATTTCACTCAGCATAATCTCTTCCAGTCCCATCCATGTTGCTACAAAAGTTGGGTATTTGTCCTTTCTGATGGAGGCATAATACTCCATAGTGTATATGGACCACATTTCCCTGTTGAAGGGCATCTTGGTTCTTTCCATCATTTTTTTTATTGCTTCTGTTATAACTTAATAAAGAAAAATCCAAGGTATATTTTTTACTCTCCATGTGATTTGATGTTCACAACTCAAACAGCTCTGATTTTACCATGATTTCAGGTCTCCATAGTTTGTTTGACAATGGTGGTCTACAGACCACCCTACAGAACTGAGTGGTCTAAACTGGGAAACAAGAAGTCACTACTTCCTCTCCCTCAACTTTTTGTAAGGACCACTTCTTTCTATGATTCAGTTGGCAGAAATTGAGTAAGATTATAATCATATTGATATATCTGTGCTTTAATATCTAACCAATATACTTGGTCTCTTTATTAAATTGATTGAATTTTGCCTACAAAGACCTACTATAGTAAGTATGCGATAACACTTAACTATGATGTTAACTGTTAGACTCTAATAACACATGTTTTCTTCTGAATAACTTAGTCATAGAGTATGGTAGCAAAAGAATTTGTATGAGCTCATTACAACATAAGATCAAATTTCTGCCAAAACAAAACTTTTACACATTTAAATCAAAAACCTTCAATGACCTCTAGGGTTTCTTCCAACTGTGAAATTATGTTCATTTTAGGCCGACTTAAAGTTGTTTCATAAAACTATTTAACATATCTAATTCATTTATTATGGACAAAATAAACCAATTGCTGTGATATAGACCTCAGACTCAGTTCTAAAAATAACTTTCATCTATTGTATTCCTACTATGATCTGGACATTGTGCTAGGCATTCTAATCCTCACATTACTCTTAGACATGAAATGGAGGGTATTCTCATTTTACATACAAACAGAATATCAACCTCAGAAATCCTAAGTAATTTGAGCAGAGGGCACAAGTGGTCAGAAAAGATAAGAACAAAAATAAGTCTTCTTGTGTTAGTTTGCCCCTCTTGGCAGATGTTCATTTTGCCTTTTGATGCTTCCAGACCTAATCTTAACCTTAAAGTATAATGTTGACCTGTTCTTACCTGAGTATTGGGTACCCTTTTTAAAAGAGCTTTTTGGCTGGAAACTTCTTCTAGCCATAAGCATTCCACTAGGGTTGCGGGGCATGACCTTACTTTAGTGTTTCTGGGTGGAAGAAGCTAAAAGTGAATTTTTAAGTTTTTATTTAAATTCCATTTAGTTAACTGACAGTGCAATATTAGTTTTCAGGTGTACAATATAGTGATTTGACACTTCCATAATTCATAAAAGTGAGGTTTTTTTAAAATGAAAATTTAGAATCTTAGTAAAGCCACAAGACATACACCCATTCCCAAACTACTGTCTTGGTGATGTTCATCTCTCTTTACCATTAATGAGATGATGGGATAAAACCTTGGACATTATACTAGTGGTATACAGTATCATTAATACCCCATTACAACTCAAAATTTAGGTTCAATTTCCCCATTCATACACATAAAAGCAATCTTTTACTATAGAAACAAACTTGTACTATAAAATATAAGAGAACTGAGCAAGAGATATTTCAGTTGCATTGCAAAATTTTTTAAATTGTTGTTTTTTCCTTTGAGCATCGTGGGCTTCTAGTCTAAAGACTGGGGGTAGTAACTATAAACATAAGGATAAAATGAGCATTTCAGTATTTTCCTGTTACAAATGAATGATAGGTTCTTTGTCCCATAAGCTGTAACATGCATAAGTACAGGGATTGAATTTAAGGCATGGGAGAAACAGGAAACAAGTTGTTACATGGTCAAATGGGAGAAATATTGGATGAATATAGATATAATTGTCAGAGGCTAGTCGTGTTCCTCAGAAGCTTTTTCAAAGTTGTTGAACACCAAATTTAGGCCCTTACTTTATGTGTAAAGAATTCAGTGAATTCTCATAACCATCCTGTAAAATCAATATGATTGTTCTCATTTTACAGATGAGCAAACTGTGGCTTGGAAAAATTAATTAGCCCAAAGCCACACAACTAGTTAGTAGCATATTCAGTAATTAATCCACGGTCTTTTTTATTCCAAAGTTCTTTCAAATATGCTGCTCCAAGTGACTTAGCACAGTCAGACACTTGGTTTTTTCCTTGTAATATTTAATTCTATAATCAGTCTGGTACCAGTAATGCAGCAACATCTAAAGCATACTGGTTTGAGGGGGAGGGGAGAGTTTAAGGACCAGAAAATGGCATATAAGACAGGGTTTTTAAAGTGAAGACATTGGCCTTTTATAAAACATTGAATTTGAGTTATATAGTTTACACCAAGAATCCCAACAAGTAAAAGTCACTACTACTTTGAGTTGAGAATGTGTGTATGGGAAAAATGTTCTGCTGTTGCTTTTGAGACTTAAAGCTGCTGCTATGACAACACCCCTGCTGCTATGACAACTTCCACCAGTCTTACTTTTACTTAACAGTAACTGTGAATGTCAAATCTTGTTTTATGTACATGGAGCCAAAGTTTCCCTGCCACTTATATATTTCCCCCAAGAAACAAAAAGCTTTATAAACCCACAAAAGAGAACTTGGACTACACCAAGAGTAATTGGTTTAACATTCCACAAAATTTCCCTTAAAATTAGGAAAGGTATTTTGCACTGCCTTTCATAAACCTAGTAAATTTCCATCTCTTTAAGTTTTCCTAGACACCCTTTCAGTATAGTTTATTCCTTAAATCACTACTATTGTCAGAAATCCACTTAGATGTCAAAAAAAATCCATTATTGAGGATATTGTATGCTCTGCTGATTTTTTTTTCTTAAAAACAAAATAGAGGGTGCCTGGGTGGCTCAGTGGGTTAAGCCGCTACCTTCAGCTCAGGTCATGATTTCAGGGTCCTGGGATTGAGTCCCGCATCAGGCTCTCTGCTCAGCAGGGAGCCTGCTTCCTCCTTTCTCTCTCTCTGCCTGGCTCTCTGCCTACTTGTATCTCTCTGTGTCAAATAAATAAATAAAATCTTTTAAAAAAATAGAAGATGAAGAAACCTCATTCCTTCTAGGTTTTTCCTCTTACACCAACATCCCTTGGGCATTAGACACACAAACAAGACTGAAAAGTGGAAACAAAAGGCAGAGGGCCTCAGAACTTGAGGAACAATACAGTGGTACACTCCCTGGGTTTCCTTTTTGTCTCCCATATATCCCAGACAGGTCACTACAGAAGCCTCCAGTCCACAACTGCCAACAGGCACAGACAAAAACATCTCTAAGAAAAGCCTGATCCCCATATCTAAAGGAAAAGAGGAAATGGTTGCCTAACAACAGAAAACCTTTTTGACAATACCTGCTCTACTATAGCCAAATACCAACAGGAAAATCATACCCTCCCCACTGCCCCCTTATTTCAGTGGAGCCTATAGGAAGGAATATTTCACTCCACTCCTTCCCACAAAAAAGCAGGCAGCATGCTCCTATCCCACTGTTGGGTGGTGTTGGCAGAATTGGACAGACAGTCTTTCTAATCCCCTATTTGGCAGAACTAGGTGGTGCTCCTATTCTCCTTCCAGAGTATTGTCATCCCAGTCAAGTGGCAAGCTAAGCTACCTCATTCACAGCCAGAATCAAAAAGAATTAACAACTAGGTGCAATGCAGGGCTAGTCACCACTGGACTCCATCACCATCTCTGTATTAATGGGGCCCAGTGGAAAGGCTGAGCTTCCACCCCTTTCACATTAAAGAGACTGAATAAAGGGATGCATATCAAGGCTAATAAACACACTGCTTCCCCCCCCCACCCCCGTTGTCAGGGACACCCAGTGGGAAGCTGCAACTGTACACCCATCTGGCAGCAATGAGACTGAAAGAGGCAGTGTAAACCAGGGTTAGTCAGCACTCTTATGCCTCACTGCATCCCCATTTCAGGGGGGCCCAGTGGAAAGCAGAGTCTTTATCCCCAGTCTGCATCAATGAGTCTTACATTAATGAGGTGGTAAAGGTAGAGCTAGTTGTTACTTTTCTTTCCCTTCCACTGGTGTCAGCAGGTCCCATGAGAGAACTGAGCTTATACTTCCATTCAAAAATAACAAAAGCCAGGGGAAAAAAGGTAACAAAACCCAGAAGCCCTGTGGATCAGTGGCCCACTTTCACTGGAATAGTGCCAGCAGAGACAGAGAGGTAGTTGACTGAACTTCCATTCCATCCATTTGCAACAAGGAAGTATGAGTCAGTGCCCCACTTTTACCAAGGTCATGTCAGTAAGATGCAGCAGGAACATGCACACATACTTAACTCACATTATACATCAACACCACCTCCTTAAAAAGAAAATTAAATATAATCTTGTCTAATAATACAGTATCCCAAAACCTCCCTGTTTTAAAAAGAAATAACTCATAAATGAGAACAGACACCAAAACTCAGATGAAACAGATTTTATCTGACAAGGATTACAAAGCACCCATAATAAAAATGATCCAACAAGCAATTACAATTTTTTTGAAAAAAACACATACAAAATCTCAGCAAAGAAATAGAAATTATTTTTTAAAAAGAAATCAAAAATAGAGAATCAAAAAAATAAATGAAACAAATTCAGTGAATGGGGACAATAATAGAGTGGAGATAATAGATGATAGAATCAGTGGGCTTGAGGTCAGAGCAGTAGAATTTACTCAGTCTGAACAACAAAGAGAAACTAGACTGGGAAAAAAATGAACAAAGACTCAGGGAATCTGTGGGATAATAACAAAAGTTTTGCATTCATATCATTAGTGTCCAAAAGGAGAAAAGAGATAAAGAAGTATTGAAAGAGGACTTGAAGAAATGGCTGATTTTAAAAGGATAGAAATTCTGATGTGCTAAAACATGGATGAATCATAAGGACATTATACTAAGTGAAATAAGCCAGTCAAAAAAAGACAAATACTGCATGACTCCACTCATATGAGGTACCCAGAGTAGTCAAATTCAGAGAGAATTGGATGATAACTGACAGGCACTAGGGGTAGAGGGGAATGAAGGCTGTTTCATGGGCATAGAGTTTTAGTTTTGCAAGATTAAAAGAGTTTTGGAGATTGAGTGTAAAACAGTGTGGAGGTAATTAGCCCTACTGAACTATACACTTAAAATGGTTAACATGGTAAATTTTATGTTATGTGTATTTTATCACAATTAAATTTTTAAAGAAATTCTTAAAAAGTAATGATGGCTAAAAACCTGATATTGGCAAAATACATATTCAAGAAGATAAGTGAAATACAAGTATAATAAACCCAAATAAATCCATGCTAAGACACATAATAATTAAACTCCTGAAAACTAAAGATATTTTTTAAATTTTGAGAGCATCCTGGAAAAAAATGATGCTTATAAGGGAACACAAGTTAGATTGGCAACAGATTTTTTATTTAAAAGCATAGAGGCCAGAAGGAAATGGTACAATATTTTTCAAATGCTGAAAAATGGTCAACCACAGGTCTGTATCAAGAAAAATACCTTCAGGAATTAAGAGAAAATAAAGGAATTTTTAGATGAAGAAGAATATTTGTTGCTAGCAAACCTGCTCTTAAAGATTGGCTAAAAAAAGTTCTATTAACAGAAATGTTAACAGAATAAGGCTCAGAACTTCAGAAAAGAAAGAAGTACACCTTTATGATGAAAAGAGGAGTAAACATAATAGACTATGCTAGTTCTTGTGAATTTCTAAAATCATTTCTGAGGGTTGAAGCAAAAATTATAATACCATAAGATGTGGCCAAATGTATGTACAGGAAATACTTAAGGCAATTAAGATATATTTATATTGAAAAAGAATGGAGAGTACTCAACATCATTAGCCATTAAGGAAACATAATTCAGAACCATAGTGAGATACAACTTCATACCCACTAGGGTGGCTATAATCAAAAAGACAATATAACAAGAGTTGGCAAGGACATGAAGAAACTGGAACTATCATAAATTGTTGGTGGGAATGTAAAATGATGCAACCCTTTTGGAAAAAAACAGTCTGGCAGTTCCCCCAAATGCTAAACATACAGTTACCATATGATCCAACACCCATTCCCAAGTATAACCAAATAACTGAAACAGATATTCAAATATTTGTACATCAGTGTTCATAGCAGCATTATTTATAATAGCCAGAAAATGGAAAGAGCCCAAATATCCATCAACTGAGAGATGGATAAGTAAAATGTGGTATATTGATACAATGGAACATTGATGTATGGTACAACATGGATGAATCTTGAAAACATTACAGTAAGCGAAAGAAGCCAGTAATATGTTCTGTGATTCCATTTATATGAAATGCCCAGAAGAGGCAAATCAATGCAGACATAAAATAAATTAGAGGTTCCTTGGGGCTGGAGGAAGTTGGACAGAAATGAGGGTGACTGCTAAGGGTTATAGGGTTTCTTTGGGGGGTGACAAAAATGTTCTAAAGTTAATTGTGGTGAGGTTTGCACATCTCTGAAAAACCATTAAATTGTACATGTTTAAAGGATGAATTGTGTATGTCAATTGCATCTCCTTAGAGCTATTATCAAAAAAATTAAATTCAGAAAAAAGTAAAATAAGACAAAAACAGAGAGGGAGACAAACCATAAGAGACTCTTGAGCATAGAAAACAAACTGAGGGTTGCTGGAGGGGAGGGGGTGTAAGGATGGAGTAACCAGGTGATGAACATTAAAGAAGGCATGTGATATAATGAGCACTGGGTGTTATAGAAGACTGGTGAATCACAGACCTTTACCTCTGAAACCAATAATACATTATATATTAGTTAATTGAATTTAAATTTAAAAATATTTTTAAAAAATTAAAATTCAGAGTAAAAATGGATCTAATTAGGAATAAGATTTCTGTGCTTCATTTGAAGTACTAAGCCATCAATACCAGTAGACTGTCATAAGCTATGTATGTATCATAATCCCTAGAGCAACCACAAAAACTATATTGAGTAGAAACCTCAAAAGTATTATAAATAAAAATTCAATCCTTAAAAGACATTCAAGTGACCCACAAGAAGGCAGTAAAGAGAAATCAGGAATTATACAGAGAAAGCAAACAGAAAACAAAATACAAAATGGCAGCTGTAAGTGCTAACAGATCGATAACTACATTAAATATAAATGATCTAAATATGCCAATTAAAAGAGATTAGCAGAAGAGATTATAAAATATTCTCCAACTATATGCTGTCTACAATAAAATCATTCTGAATACAACCAAATAGGTAGACTGAAAGTAAAAATGAAAAAAAGGTGTATCATGCAAAAATTAATGAAAAAAAGCAGGGATGATTATATGAATAAAGTGTAATATGATAAAGTGTGATTCCAAGCAAAAGGAATAACAGAAGTACTATATACCTATAGTAATCCGCTGTTTTGTTCCTTATACTGGTGATTTGTGTCTATTCTACTTTTTTTTTTTTATTTAAGACCTTTATTAATGGGTGTTTGCCGTTTGTTGCCTTTTTTCAAAAAATCAAGTTGTAAACTTTTATTACAAATTAAAAATGATGTTCTTAAAAATCTCAACTTGACCAGATATGAAACAATTTAAAAACCTTTAAAGGTGTATTGAGAAAAACCAGGCTTTTTTTTTTTTTTCTTAAAAAACACGTTTGTCAATGAACTCCTCAAAGTCAACACACACGAAACAGGCAAACATGTCAAAAAATGGGAAGAAGATATGAACAGACACTTCTCCCATCAAGACATACAAATGGCTATCAGACACATGAAAAAATGTTCATCATTATTAGCCCTCAGGGAGATTCAAATTAAAACCACATTGAGATATCACCTTACACCAGTTAGAATGGCCAAAATTAACAAAATAGGAAACAACATGTGTTGGAGAGGATGTGGAGAAAGGGGAA
>NC_081575.1:69222021-69237273 GCF_022355385.1 Mustela nigripes | reverse complement strand
CATCAAACTCCACAGTCTCTCCATCTCCTACACTGCGAAGGTACTTCTTGGGGTTATTCTTCTTTATGGCAGTCTGGTGTACAAATACATCTTCCTTGGTGTCTCCCTGTTGATGAAACCATATCTGTCTCTTACATTGAACCATTTTACTGTTCCCAAAACCTTCTTGTCCCCGCCGGCAGGCGCCGCCGATGTGAGGCCGCCCGGGCCGCCGCTCCCTGCGCTGCTGCGGGTGGCGGCCGGCGGGTGCTGGGTCTCAGCCTCGCTGTTCATGGTTGCGGTGATGGTGACTGGGGCCGGCTGCGGCAGCTATGGCTCCTCCCGGGGTGTGATGGTAACTAGGCCGGCGGCGGCGGTGGGACTGCTCAGGGCTTTCTGGGGTCCGCTCTCTGCTCCCGCTACCGATCGAACTGTATTCTACTTTCTTAATAGAGACAAAGAGGGACAATATGACAAAAGGATCAAAACATTGGGATAATGTAACAATCATAAAAGTATACACACCAAACAACAGAGCCTCAAAATACATAAAACAAAAATCCACAAATATAATTGAGATATCAACAACTTGTAACAATTCATAGAACTAGTGGACAGAAAACCAACAAAGACAGAGAAGAACTGAACAACACAATGAACCCACAAAATCTAATTAACATATATAAAACACCACTCCCAACCAACAGCAAACTACACATTTTTTTAAGCACCATGAGACATTTATCAAGGTAAAACATATATCCTGGACTGTGAAACAACCCTCACCAAATTTGAGAATTATAATTAAAGAGTGTGTTCTCTGATCATAATGGAATTAATAAGAGAAAAACAACAGGCAACTCTCTGAACACTTAGAAATTAAATAACATGCTTCAAAATAATCCATCAGTCTAAGAGGAAGTCTCAAATCAAGTTATAACATATGGTTTGTCTCCCTCCCAATCCCAGGGTTGCTGGGGGGAGGGGGTTTGGGAGAAGGGGGTGGGATTATGGACATTGGGGACGGTATGTGCTTTGGTGAGTGCTGTGAAGTCTGTAAACCTGGTGATTCACAGACCTGTACCCCTGGGGATAAAAATAAATGTTTTTAAAAAATAAAAAAAAATATGATTTTATCTCCATTTATGTATTGGTGCATGTATAGGTGTGTGTGTGTGAGAGAGAGAGAGAGAAAGACTTGGTGCTTTTTTTTTTTAATTTGGATTTTTAAAGGAGAATGTGTGGTAAAATTCAAATAAATCATAGTTTCTTTAGGAAGATTAAAAAAAAACATACAAAGAGCTGAATGTGATTAAAATATCTTTTAAAAGGAATCTCCAAGCCCAGATGATTTCATGGAATAACTCTACCAAATATTTTAAGAAATAGCACCAATTTTACACCATCTACTCCAGAAAGTAGAAGGGAAGGGAATATTTCCCAATTCATTTTATGAGACCAAGATCACCCTGATAACAAAATAAGTCAAAACAGCACTAAAAAGGAAAACTAAGGACCAATATCTCTCACCAAATTAAATGCAAAAATCCTCAACAAAATAGTAGCAAATCAAATGTCACAATATACAAAACAATTATATATCATGACTAAGTGGGATTTATTCCAGGTTTTATGTAAGAAATTAATAAATTTAGCCCCACATATCAATAGGCTAGAGAAGAAAAATTATATGATCACATCAATTAATGCTGAAAAAGCACTTGACAAAATCCAACACCCATTCGTGATTCAAACCCTTAGCAAACTGGGAATAGAGGAGAACTTCCTCAGATTGATTGAAAGCATCTACAAAAAATTATATCTAACATAATGCTTTATGGTAAAAAAAATGAATAGTTTCTTTCTAAAATGGAAACAAGGCAAGAATACATATTCTCACCATTCTTAACATAGTACTGGAAGTACTTTGCATACTGATCAGAAAGAACTACTGTTT
Organism: Mustela nigripes; assembly: GCF_022355385.1. Taxonomy (NCBI): domain Eukaryota; kingdom Metazoa; phylum Chordata; class Mammalia; order Carnivora; family Mustelidae; genus Mustela; species Mustela nigripes. Next base: position 69,235,337 of record NC_081575.1, on the reverse strand, counting down.
AGACCATTTACATTTAAGCTAATTATTGATATGTTAGGGTTTTAATCTGCCAATTTTTTTCTCTTTTCTTTATTCTCTGTTTTGTGGTGGTTTTTTTCACTTTTCCTGCTTTCCTGTGAGGTATGTAAGGGGAATCCATTTTTTTAAAAAAGAATTTAGGGGCACCTCGGTGGCTTAATCAGTTTGGCATCCAACTCTTGGCTCCAGTCAGGTCATGATCTCAGGGTCATGTGATTGAGCCCCTACATCAGGCTCCACACTCAGTGTGGAATCTGTCTGGGATTCTTTCCCTCCCCTCTTCTTCCCCCTGCTCACACGTGTGCCCACCCTCACTCTTTCTAAAATAAATAATAAATAAAATCTTTTTTAAAAAAGAACTCCATTTTAGTAGCACTTTTGAATGTATCTCTTTGTATTGTTTAGTGGTTGCTTTTTTTTTTTTAAGATTTTATTTTATTTGTTTGACAGAGAGAGATCACAGGTAGGTAGAGAGACTGGCAGAGAGAGTGAGGGAAGCAGGCTCCCCGCCGAGCAGAGAGCCCGATGTGGGACTCAATCCCATGACCCTGAGATCATGACCTGAGCCCAAGGCAGAGGCTTAACCCACTGAGCCACCCAGGCGCCCCTAGTGGTTGCTTTTGATATTACATTGTGTGTACATAATTTATTAGTCTACTGGTATTGACATTTTACCAGTTCAAGTAAAATTTAGAAAACTTACTTCTCTTTAAGTCCCTTTATTCTCCCCCTCCTCCATTTATAATATAATTGTCTTAAATATTACCCCACATAAATTGTGAAACACTTAAGACAATGTTATAACTTGATTTAACTGTCAAATGCAACTCAGAAAGGAAAGAAAGTCTATTGTATTTACCTTATTTTTGCTCTTCTTTTGCTCTTTCTTCCTGATATTCTGAGATTCCTTCTTTTATAATTTCCTTTCTCTTCCAGAACTTCCTTTAGCCATTATTTTAGGTGAGGCCTGCTGGTGACAAATTTTGTTAGTTTGCCAATATCTGACATGTCTTGATTTCCCTTCAATTCCTGAATAATATTTTCACTGTGTATAGGATTCAGTGTTTGGCAGCTCTTTTCTTTCAGCATTTGAGAAATATGCCACTTTCTTCTGGGCTTCCTGGTTTCTTATAAGAAATTCACTGCCATTTTGTTTTTCCCCAAAAGGTAAAGTTTCAACTTTCTCCAGCTGAAAAGGTTTTCTCTGTCTTTAGTTTTCAGAAGTTTGATTTGGTGTGACTGCTGTTTGAGCCCATGAACTAAACTTTTTATTTCAGTTGTTCTTTTTCAATTCTAATATTTCCATTTGGTTCCTCTTTATATCTTCCATTTCTTTGCTGAGACTTTCTAATTTTTGTAAGTCTTTAAATTTTTTTTCGTTTATTTCAAGAATATTCATATTTACTCACTGAAGCATTCTTATGATTGCTACTTTATAAATATTTGTTATGGAATCCTACCATCTCTATTATCTTACTGCTGGGTTTTATCTTTTTTCATTCAGTTTGAGATATTCTTGGTTGTTGCTATGACAAGTGGTTTTTTTTATCAAAACCTCCACATTTTACATTTTATTTTAAGGCTCTGGATCTTATTTAAACCTTCTGCTTTAACTGGCTTTTCATGACCCTGTTTTGCCAGGGGAAAGAGGGATTTTTCACCTCATTATTATCTGATAGAGATAGAAGTTCAGGTTCCACACTTGGTCTTCTGTGACCAGGAAGGGGCTCCTTATTACTGCTGCAAGGGGATAAGAGTTCCAGCTCACCACGTGGTCAGTCTTTTCTGACATTGCAGGTGGGGGAGTCTAGTTACTTGCTGCTGGGGATGAACGTCCCAGCTCCTTATTTGGCCTTCTCTGACACCACATCAGCCAGGGGTTGGCATACTTTGTTATAACTTTATTAGGGTGGAATTTTAAGGTTTCCAGTTGGCCTTTGTTGGCATGGGTGGAATGGAGCCATGGGTGTTTTTCTGTAGTGTTGCCTGGAGTACAGTGGTTATTGTCTAAAGTTGTCTCTCATGCTAGATTACTCCTTTTCTGGCTCTTTGGCTCAAAGAGGATTTTGTTAGGGCTTTTTTTTTTTTTTTTGCTCCTGTTGGTATTTCTGGGCTTCTAGCTTCTTCAGTTCCAGGCCTAGGAGAAGCCTGGAAAAAAAACCTGGAAAACTTATCATTCTGTTATCTTTGGGTTCCAAATTTCCTAAAGAGTTTGCCTTCTTCTCTCCACCTTTCTGAATCTTCTTATATTTGTTTTATTATATAATGTCCAGGATTTTTTGTTGTACTTAATGAGAGGAATAAGGAAGAGTGTGCCTACTTAGGAAACTTAATATCCATTTAATGGTTATAGGATCTATAGTAATCCCCTGTTTTGTTCCTTATACTGGTGATTTGTGTCTATTCTACTTTTTTTTACTTTTGTCAGTCTTGTTAGAGATTTATCAATGTTACTGATTTTTTATAAAGGACCATATTTTTATTTCATCGATTTTTCTCTTTGTCTTCCTGCTTTCAGTTTCATTTATTTCTTCTCTTGTCTTTATTAATTTCTTCCTTCTGATTATTTTGAGTATATTATGCTCTTCTTTGTTTAGTTTCCTGAGGTAGGAATTTAAATTTCTTTGAGACCTTTCCCCTTTTCTTTTTTTTCCCTCTTTTCTAAATGTAAGCATCCAGTGCTATAAATTTCCCTGTTATCACTGCTTTAGCTGCATCCATAAATTTTGATATGTTGTGTTTTTATTTTCATTGAGTTCTGCGCTTTCCCTTTGAGAATTCTCTTTGATTCATGGGTTGTGTAAAGTGTGTTTTTTAAGTTTTCAAGTGTTTGTAGATTGTCCTATTTTCTCTGTGTCACTGATTCCTAGTCTGATTCCCGTTTACTCTGTGAACATATTTTGCATTCTTTCAATGCTTCTAAATTTGTTGAAGTTTGCTTTTTGACCCAAGATATAACCTGACTTGGTGAATGTTTCGTGGGTGCTTGAAAAAATGTATTCTTCTGTTGTTGAGAGATTATTACAAAAATGTAAATTAGGCTCTCTTGAATAATTGTAGTGTTTAGTTTTTCAATATTTTGTCTAATTTTCTGTCTAGTAGCTCTAACAATTGCTGTGAGTGGAGTGTTAAAGTCCCTAACTATAATTTTGGATTTGCTTATCTGTCTTTTCAATTTGGTTTTGGTTCATGTATTTTGAAGCACTGTTGTTTAGTGCATACACATTTAGGATTGCTGTGTCTTTTTGGTGTATCTATACTTTTAACATGTGGTGACCCTATATCTCTCTAATTTTCTTTTCTCTAAAATCTCCTTTATCTCATAATAATGATCTTCATATTTTGCCCAATGTTAGTGTGATATTATCTTATTCCATCCTTTTGTTATTTACCTATATCATTGTGTTTGCAGTGAGTTTTTGTTAACAGGATATAATTGGATCATATTTTTTAAATATACTCTCCCAATCACTGTCTTTTAATTGAGGTATTTAGACTACTTATGTTTAAAGTAATTATTAATATGTTAGGGTTTAAGTATGCCATTTATTTATTTATCTATTTTTGTTTCTTCCCCCTCCTTTTTTATTTTTTACTTGCCTTCCTGTGGGTTTCTTACACATTTTTAAGGATCCTATCTTGTCTTATTATGACAGTTTTTAGTCTATTACTTAGTTGCTCTAGGTATTTGTGTTTGTGTGTGTATATGTAACTTATCACAGTCTATGCATATCAACAATTTACTGTTTTGAAGAATTGAAATCTTACTACATAGGAACATTTAAATCCTTCCTACTTTTTAAATATAATTGTGTCAAGTATTTTTTCTACATACATTGAGCACTAAAACAAACACTGTTATAATTTTTACTTCAACCACCAAATACAATTTAGGAAACTCATGACAATTAGAATAGTTTATTACATTATTCCATTGATCTTTTCTTGGAACTCTGAGCTTTTTGTTATCATTTCCTTTTTGTTTAGAGAGCTTCCCTTAGCTATTTTAAAGGACATGTCTTCTAGCAAGAGATTTCTCTAGTTTACCTTTGAGAATCTCCTTAATTTCTTCCTGAATGATAGGTTTGCTGGATGTAGAACCTGTGATTGACAGTTTCTTCTTTTAGTATATGAATAATATTGTACCACTTCCTTCTAACCTCCATGCTTTGAAAGAAGAAATCCTCTAGTCTTCAGATTGATTTTTTTATTGGTAATACACTATTTCTCTCTAGTTGCTTAATTAATTAATTTCTATGTCTTTAGTTTTCAATGTTTAATTATGATGTTTATTGGTGTGGGTGTCCTGGGTTTATCTTATTTGATGTTCATTCAGTTCATTGAATCAGTAGGTTTATTTCTTTTGCCAAAATGTGGGTAGCTGTCAGCCATTAATTCTTTGAATATGTTTTTGGTTCCACTCTTTCTCCTCTCCCTGGGCCTCCCATGATACTAAATGTTAGCTATCCTGTTACTGTTCCACCAGTCCCTAAGGTTCCTTCTTCACTCTTATCAAGTGTTTTTGTTTATGTGTTGCTCAGATTGAATAAACTCTATTCATCTGTCCTCAAGTTCCTTATTTCTATCTTCTGTGATCTCCTAATATTGAGTGTATTTAGAGAATTTTAAATTTTGGTTATTTTGATTTTTAGTTCTAGAATTTCCATTTCATTTTTTATAACTTCTTTTCTGGGTTTTTCTATTTTCTTACATTTGTTTCAAGGGAATTTATAATCAGTTGTTGAAGCAACTTTATGGTGGCTACTTTAAAACCTGTTTCAGATGATTACAACAATCTTATCTATCTCAGCATTGCATCAGTTGATTTTCTTTTCTTGTTCACATTGTGATTTTCCTGGTTCTTTGTATGATTAGTTATTTTACTGTATCCTTGGATATTATATTAGGAGATTCTCAGTCCTATTTAGACCTTCTACTTTAGCAAGCAGTAAGCTGGTTAGGTGTAGTTTGTCAGTTCTGGCCTACTTTTGTAAGCCATAATTCCAATGACAATTTACTTTTCTAAGTCCTTACAATGCTATTATGGTCTGTTTCATGCCCTAGCACTACTTGAGCTCTGGGGGCAGAAGATACTCATGGGCCACCCAGTGTCATAAGGTAGAAAGTCAGGAATACCAGAACTGTGGGCAGAGAGCATTTCCCCTTGCCTATTCTCTGGCTATCCAGTGCTGGTAGGATCTACACTCCATCTCTACTGGTGTGCCTACAAAGGAAATAATCACCTAACTGGGTTGCCTTCTTCCAGGTAACACAGGCTCTGTATAGGTCTTTGCTACTCTGTTGAGGTAGAGGAATCTTTGAGGCTGGTTCATCTTCTGCCACACATTATAGCACCAAGAGACATTTTGAATAGGAATGGATTTCATATACTAAAAGTACCTAATGTAATGCTAATGTTATATTAGCCCCTATATGATTTTATCATATTACCACTACTGGATGTTGGTTTCTTATTGACCAATTATATTTCCCTTTTTTTAACTCAATGTCCTTTGCTTTCTGAGACTTAAGAAAGTTGTATAGGTGGCAAAAATGACAGATTTGTCATCAAAAAACCTGAGTTCTGCCTTTGACTGTGAGATCCTAAACAAGTGATCTTCTCTTCATTGAGCTTCAGTTTTACTCCTTATAAAATTGACACACTGCCACCCACCCACAGAGCTAATGTGAGAATTAAATTAAAATAATTGTAAATTCACTTTGTGAAATGATATACAAAAATAGACAGCACTTTTCTTACTCATCTATTGTTCCCTATAATCATTTCTGTTTCTGTCATATCTACTTGTACCACCAGTACCCCACTAGATAACCTTAATGCACCAACACTAATACCCTTGTTTTAAAATTCTAATCCTTGAACTGGTACCAGGCTGACTATATAAGAATCACCTAGGGCATGTTTTTGAAATACAGATTCTCTGGTTGACCCCCCATATTTTACTTAGCAGATCTGAGATGAGACCCAGAAATCTGTGTTTTAAAAATTATCTCCAGGGCGCCTGGGTGGCTCAGTGGGTTGGGCCGCTGCCTTCGGCTCAGGTCATGATCTCAGGGTCCTGGGATTGAGTCCCGCATCGGGCTCTCTGCTCAGCAGGGAGCCTGCTTCCCTCTCTCTCTCTCTCTCTCTGCCTGCCTCTCCATCTACTTGTGATTTCTCTCTGTCAAATAAATAAATAAAATATTTTAAAAAAATAAAAATAAAAATTATCTCCAAATAGTTCATTAAACACAGACAGATATGGGACCCACTTTGTCTTAAACACTTAGCACCAAACCTTGCACATGGCAGACAGTCAGAAAATGGTTGATAAATTAAGGAAATTCTGGAAAAGAGAAATCTATATGTCTAAAAGGATAGAAAGTGGGTTCTTGGGAGGAGGGGAGAAAGGAGATAGAGCATATGAGACCAAAGATGGGGGACAGTTCATGGCTGTTTTCTATAGCACAGTGGATTATTTTGAAGACTCTAACAAATTTTGCCCCATTTGTGCAGTAAATTAAACAACAGGCAATGAGCTTAAATGGTAACAAGAGCAATTTCCATTATATACTAGCCACATGATCTCTTAACATTCTCTCTCACTTCTATGATTCCAGCTACATCATGGGTCTTTAGAAGCAAAGCCTGGTAAATTAAATCAGCAATTATTGCCTTTTAAAATTCTAGTGATTTTAAGGGTTTTCTTTGAAAAGTCTTAGTCAATAGGAGTATAAGACTATGAATAACACCAAAATATTTAGCTGTCTATTGAAAATTCTTTACAGTATCAAATAAAATGGGAACAGATGCAACTAGACCAGAGCTTGGTTAGTAGGTAACAGATTTATTGGACTTGCTCATTTTAAAAATTAAGGTTATAAACAACATATGTTAAAAATCCTATAAAAACTGCTCTGGAAATCATCTTCCTGGAAAGCCAAAATCCCTGCTAATGTTCTGAATTTGCTTTTCAGAACTGAACGATGACATCGTATACATTTGCAGCACTGTTTGAAACAATGCTTCTTTGAAACAGAGCTTACTCTGTGTGCATTCAGTAGCAACCCCAAAGTTTCAAACACCTGGTCTCTTCCCAGAATATAATGCATCTACTCCCTTGAGAAATACAGGTGATGTTGCTATAAGTTACAGTTTTCAGGAAGTTTTCATAAATAGTTCATGATTTTAAAGGAAAAACAAGTCATATGAGAGTGAAATCAACAGATCTTTGGTCTATCCTGAAGGCTAGAGACTTGAGGAGAATCTCAACTGGCTCTTTTTATTCTTGTTGTCATGTATGCAAGTCTCCTGTTGAATCTCTCTGGTCCACTGTTCTGTCTAATGAAGTCATGTTCTGTGCTCAGGGCAGTAATATCCTCAGAAGCAGATGTCTCCCATAAAGCATGACCTCATTCCTTGGAATACAAGAGCCAGCAGTAGACTGTTGGTGTAATGTGGTGGGGGTGGGGGGAAGGGCCTTGTTTAAAAATAGTTTTCTCAAATAATTTGTTCAACTTTTTTATAAATTTCTATTAAATGGCAAATCTAGTTGCTGTTGTTGTTGTTGTTGTTGTTGTTGTTCTTGACCTCACTTCTTAATTCCAGAAGGGTCAACCACTAGTCCAGAAGGAACAGAATCCTCATAGAGCACAGTCACTTCCATCCAATTGTTTGTCAAAGACAGAATGACAGATTTGGGTATAAAAGGGTAAAACTTGGGATTTTCCAGATGCTAAATCTAGGCTGTATATTAGACCCTACTGAATCACAGCCTAGATTCCAACAAGCATTTTATAACGGGCCTGAAGCTCAACAGATATAAATTCAAGTACCCAAGGAAAGTTACTGACCCAGATGCTCTTAGCAAATTAGGCAAGTGGGAACATTGCTAGAGAAGGAAAAGATAGGGGGAAAGAGTGGACCAATTAGAAGGATGAAGTTTGAGGCCAATCCATACTTGGTTGGGAAGATGGCTATTCCTGTTCCAGATGTAGGGCAGTTCCTGAGCACTAACTTCTCAAATTATTAGGAATAACCAAAATTCATGACATTCTGCACTCTCTGACATCTTATAACCAGGCCTTTTGGTCATAGCCTACATGTCCTAGTGTGCTCCTCACTTTTCTTTGTGCCTATGCAGAAAGTTAGCACCCTAAGAAAAGGTCCAACAAGCTAATTTCCTAAAGAAAAAAGGGAAGTCCTTTCCATAAACAGCATCACAAGGAAATATAATGTACTTACCATCTGAGCTCAGCACCTACAATTTGTAAGTTTAAACACTACATCCCATAAGAAGTTTTTTTCCATTACAGTTGTGCATTAAAAAATGAAGAAATGCCAATAATGCTATAAATATTAATTGACAATGATAAATACTGAAATTATATTTCCTTCTCCAACTTCCTCATTAGTTGCCTTGGCTGGCAACTAGTAATCCTTCAAAGAATAATTTAAGCCTCATCCCTACCATAAAGCAAATCTTTCCAGAGCAAAATATCCCAGACTTCATTTCTCGTGCTCCTTGAGGCCATCCATCTTCTTTCCTGCTTCCACACCTCATCTTCACCCCTTCTACATCGGCTTCCTCTGGAGGCAATGACATTGGTACTAAAAATTAAAGTACACAGAAAACAGATAAGAGATCAATGGTCTTCTGTAAAGTTAGTGTGGCTGGGAAAACTGTTTAAAAAACTGAGGTCATGTATCAGTTGTCCCTCAAGAAAGTGCTACAAACTAGAAATAGCAGTAAATTTTTTTTTAAATGAAGGCTACTGTACATTTTTTTTTCTGCTGGTAATAAAAACCACCCAATGATATCATAGGAGAGAAAGGATTAAGCCCAAATCAAAATATTACAGAACAGATATTTCCCATGTTCTGTTAGCCATTGCAAAGCATAGAAAGGAAAGGAATGTTTCCTGGCTTGCTTTACGAAATTGGTATGACCCAGTAACAAACTCTTCCAAAAACAGCATCAAAAAGGAAATTTAAGATGTCTCTTAAAAATCCTAAACTACTAGCAAATCAAATCCTGCAAAATAAAGTATATGTTATACCCAAGTAGGGTTTGTCTTAGGAAAGCGAAGATGGCTCAATAATAGGAATTCTTAATAACATGTTACATCATCAGCTCAAAGAATGTAAGTTATATGGTCAGCTCAGATTTCATAAAAACTTAACCCCCTTTACTGATAATTTTTAGTAAACCAGGAGTAAAAAGATATTATTTAATATTATAAGAATTTCTTAGCCTAATAAGTAGCATAGTGCTTAATGATAAATATATCAGAGGCATTCCTGACAAAACCAGTAAAAAGACCAAGTGATCATTGTTTTTTACCAAGATACTCATTATAACTGCTGATGTTTAACATTATTCTTGAAGTTCTAGCCAATGCAATGAGGCAAGAAACTGAAATAGAAGTCACAACTCTTGGGGAATTATAAAAGTTATTATTATTTACAGATATGATTCTATAGCTAGAAAACTCAAGACAAATTAATTGAAAGGATAGTTAAATAAGACAGATCACCAAGGTTGGTGAGTCTTATACTGTTTGTTCTCTGTAGTACAAATATAGTACTAAACATCTTTTATTCAGACAACATTTATAAGTTGAATATAATTGAACAACTAACTAAAAAGAAAAACTTTCTGCAGGAAGTCAAATCCTTCAAGGCCATTTCAGAATCTTGCTGTGCCTTAGGATCATCATTCTGAACATCAATTCATATTAAATTAAAAGGCTTAGTTAGTTGTTTGCTTGGATTTGTGGTGAATGAAATTCGTATGATTATGAAATTTTGCAAAGAAATGAACTTGTAATTTTTGAGTGCTTAGAGAATATCTTAAATATGCTATTTATGTTATCTTTTATAATCCTTACAATTCTGTAAGATTAGTAATAGTTTCTCCATTTTACAGTGAAGGTACACTCAGAGAAATGAAGCCATTTGCTCAATGTCATACCACACTTAGTAAGTGGTGGAGCTGGAACTTGAATTCAATTATGTGGCTTACAATTATGCATCTCTCTGCAAGGGAAAAGGTATTTCCTGGAACAAAGTTCTGCAGAGTACAATGTATAGAAGATGGCATGAACAATGTGGGTGACAATACTGAAGATAGAAAAGGCAGGCTAACATTTACCAGGTTGAAAGATAACCTCAGAAATAAGCCAAGTAGGTATACCCTTCTTGGGGAAAAAATAAAATTGGATTGGCTTCTTCCTAAATCCTAAATCGAAATATAGAGCAGCACTTCCATCCTAGGGAAGTAGGATGTAAATGACCAGGGTACACACAAACTGAGCATTAGAAATACCAAGTTTGTTCCATCATGAGAAAAAGCCCCTGTGATTCAGACTGAGTCCCATCTGATTAAAGGGGCAGTACTACATGCACAGTGACACAGCAGCTAGCCATCTTGAAGAATTCAGGAAACCAGCTTAGAGCCATGTTGCAAATGTGTAGTTCTCAATGTATCTGTGGTTTGTGTTTTGGCTGGCCACTTGTGGCTACACTCCTCCCCAGTAAAGGGGGAGCCAGAGGACCACCTAACCACTTTTAGCAAGGCTGACAGAATTGCTTCGGGGAACAACACAAGGCACCTGTGGGTGCCACATCCCATGATAGGGTTCACCTGCCCACAGAAGGATAGTGTATCTCTGAAGATGTCATATCCCAAAAGTAGATTGGTTCTGACTCCTCTTCTCTGAGCAACAAAAAGGTTAAGATGATAAAAATTGTTAGTGTAACCTTTAACATGTTTAATGAGTTAACACATCTCAACTACTAAAGCAATCTACTTAATTCTTGTGCATGAAGTAATTCATGGGCCTAAAGTAATTCCTTGCATTTCCTTAAAATGTCACAATTTCCAAAATTTGATTTTGTTTCCGTTATCTCATTGATCCCCAGAACTGAATATGAATATCCCCGATTTCAAGCCCAAGGGAAGAGGAGAATGGTGCTACCATTAACAGAAATGAAGGAAATGGCACTTAAAGATTGATTTAGAACAGTGGTTCTCAACCTTGGCCACACATTAGAATCACCTGGGGATCTTTAAAGAATTCTCGTGCCCATGCTTAGATCCAGAACAATTGCATCAGAATCTCCAGGAATTAAGTTTTGGAAGCTACCAGGTGATTTCAATGGATGGCCAGATTTAAGAACCAATAACTTCAAAGATGAGTTTGATCTGAAGTTTATGAGTTCCAGGTAACAGGAGTGCATTCAAATGGCGATGTCATGTAGTAATTGGAGACATGGGTTGTGATTTAGGGACTGGGATTCTCCACAAGGGTTGAAGCCCTGGAAAGAAATATACTTGTGAAAAAGTGTGTGAATAGAGAAAAGGAAGGGCCTGAAGGCTAAACTTTGATATTCCTAGTGTTTTTTTAAGATTTTATTTATTTATTTGACAGACAGAGATCACAAGTAGGCAGAGAGGCAGGCAAAGAGAGAGGAAGGGAAGCAGGCTCCCTGCCGAGCAGAGAGCCCGATGTGGGGCTCCATCCCAGGACCCTGGGATCATGACCTGAGCCAAAAGCTGAGGCTTTAACCCACTGAGCCACCCAGATGCCCCTGATATTCCTAGTGTTAAGATTTCTGTTAACCTAGCTTTAAAAAAAAGGCACATGTTTTCATAATAAGAAAAAATGACTAATAGAAACCTTTGTAGAAGAAACTGTGCATGTATCTAAAAGGATCAATGGGTATGATTTATTTAGACACTAAAAAAACCTTTAATTAAAGTGCTACAGCAAAGGTTGTTATGCTTTAAGTTGTGTCATTATGCATCCTATGAAGAGGGCTTGAATGCATATCTTGCTAGGTTGGGAAGCATAAACAGTAGAGTTTCTGTAATAGCTGTTTTTTGTTTCATTTAACATTTTCATATATGGTCTAAGTGTGAGCTTTTAGTGAAATCTCCAAGGTCATAGATGACAAACCATTTAATCCACATACTCATTCAAAGCTCTGCAACTTACTATCTGTGTGACCTCTGACAAGTTACTTAACCTCTCCTGTTTCCCCAGCTGTAAAATAATAAAATTGGACATAAACATCTCAGCTAGAAATTCTGTAGCTTAGCTTAACTCAGATCCTCATTTTGTGTCTACAATGAAAACAACACATAATCAAGTTCTTTAGTTGATTAGAGCAATGTTAGAGAATGACAATTATGGGGTCAAGGACCAGAGAAAGCAATTGTTATACAGAACTACTCACTATACAGAGTTCATTGTAACCAGATTGGCCAAAACTGTTTCTGCTAGCCATCTGCTGGATCATAAAAATAGCTTTGTTATACAGAACCATCCTTTATAATTGGATTTAACCTGTACCACAGATTTCTTCAACAATATATTTATAAATCTCTTATATAGCATTTTAGAATTGAGGTTCATAAAATTTTCTAGTAAGAAGTCACCTCGTCCATACCTGTATTCGGCAGAAGGAAAGAGAAATGCAGACAAGTGAAGTGATGCATGCAAGGTCAGACACCAAATAATAAGTCATAGAGCTGTATCTCTGAACAACTAGTCCAGCTCCCTTCTTCCTATACTCAGATCCCAACATGATGAGAAATATAGCCCTTTGAGACTCTGGCTAGACCTATTTTGAAGCTGTTTTGGCAAGCCTGTCAGGTAGGCATGTGGCTTGATAATAATAGTGATGAAAAATAAGTGTGGTGATTATACCTACCATTTACTGAGTACCTATATGTGCCAGGCATGTGCTAAGTTCTGTGCATTATCCCATTTAATACTCCTGAAATCCCCTTTGAGATAGATATTATTGTCCCAATTTTCATAAATGAACAAACTGATTTAAAGAAGTGAAGTCACGGGGCACCTGGGTGGCTCAGTGGGTTAAAGCCTCTGCTTTCAGCTCAGGTCACAATCCCAGGGTCCTGGGATCGAGCCCCACATCGGGCTCTCTGCTCAGCAAAGAGCCAGCTTCCTCCTCTCTCTCTCTCTCTCTCTGCCTGCCTCTCTGCCTACTTGTGATCTCTATGTCAAATAAATTAATAAAATCTTAAAAAAAAAAAAAGAAGTGAAGTCACTTGCCCAAGGTCACATAGCTGTTGAATGTTAGATCTAGAATTCAAATCCAGTTCTGAAAGAATAACAAATCTCATGCTCTTTCCATAATCTCAGTATTTTCCAAACAGCATAATCCAGAACATTAATTCAACAAGAGACAGGTATTTCTCATAAAAGGTTATGTGGTCCAATAGCCAAACTATGGAAAGAACCTAGGTGCCCATCAACAGATTAATGGA